>NW_028221249.1:0-46260 GCF_045865225.1 Trachurus japonicus | reverse complement strand
ATACTTA
The DNA here is from genome assembly GCF_045865225.1 of Trachurus japonicus. Lineage (NCBI taxonomy): Eukaryota > Metazoa > Chordata > Actinopteri > Carangiformes > Carangidae > Trachurus > Trachurus japonicus. The sequence goes on along the minus strand of NW_028221249.1, from coordinate 46,253 downwards.
TCAGTAGGTGACGTCACGGTGCGTTCCACCTGGCCGCCGCCATGCTGGGTACCGAACACTGAGTTAACCTCTATTCAGCTCAGTGCAGCCACATCCTCTCTGACTAGAAGACTGCTGCCTGATGTAGTTTGGATATGGATATTTCTCATTTTGATGGCCTTGCCTTGAAAGCACACACATCCAGCACCTTTCTGCTGAGACGATCTTTGACAGCGCGGTGCGCCGCTCTCTCTCCCGTTAAAACTTAATCTAGCTCACCCAGCGGACCTCTCTCTCTCTCTCCTCGTCTCTCTCTCTCTCTCTCTCTCTCTCGCTCACTGTCTCTCTCCTGTTACTTATATGTGTTTAACCAAATACACGAAAAGCCAAATCAAATCAAAAATGCGTAGCCCACTTCTTTTTTCTTTTTTAACTCACAGACATTTTCATAAAGTAATAAAATATCTGGACATTTTGCCATCGTTAACATTGAGACAAAAGGCTGCAGGAATGGAAGAAGAATTCGGCAAATCATCTTATCACGCAAAAAGGCACAACAAACAGGTTTTGCACAATGGTTTGCACAAATAAGTCTTAATATGCGCAACACCTTCTCATCACAATCCACGCCATCTACACAGTTACGTTATCAGCTCAGCTGTTATTAAAACCCAACTCATCAGGACGCGATGACCACCACTCACATTAAACAAACCGTTAACTATTAATCCACACTCAAACCGAGGCAGCAATAGTGTTAACTGTACTCAACAAGCTGTTATTACAAGGTTTACAACAGATATGACAGACAACCTGGGCCGTGTGTGTGTGTGTGTGTGTGTGTGTGCGCGCGTGTGCGTGTATAAGAAAGGGAGGGAGGGAGGGAGGGAGGGAGGGAGGGAGAGAGAGAAAGTAGGTAAAAGCTGCTAGCTGTTAGCTACCGTAGCTCAGGCGTCGGTTTCCCGTCAGGTAAAAGCTGCTGTTTATTCCTCAAATGAAGCTCATGAAGTTGTTGAGGCTCTCCGGTACAGTTATCCATCACTGCTGTTGAATTAGCCGCTAAACTGCTGGACGCTAAAACCGAGGGGGCGTCTGTGTTTACAATTCACGAAAGCAACGTGAACGTACGTGCTGCTCAGACTATGTAGAGTGAGGCAGCCTCCCTTGGCGTACATGTCTCCCAAGCTGTTTAATGACGGTAAAAATGAAACAAAGTAAATATCCTGCATCGTTTCTCTTTTCTGTGCTGCGCTGATCAGAGCGGCGTCCCTAGTGTATTTTACTTAGCAATGATCTGTTAAACAGGAATAACAGACTGTTAAATGCAAAATCAAGATGTAAATAAATATCAGAAATATCAATAAATTATCGGAATACGACATTCAATAGTGCCATGTAATAAAAAAAGGTTTATCCACTATTTTTGTGAGATTTGATGTCACAGCCCATAGACTGCCTTTGGAAGTCGGTACCCAAGATGGCGCTGTGACCGGCTGCGAACGCTGTGTGACGTCACGTGATATCTATCAATAGCCCGTTTGAGAGACGCAATCCCCTGTACGCCCAGTTAGTAGATCAGCTTCACCATGTGTTTGCGTGTGCAATCAAGTTTGCACATATAGCCAATCGTTTAGTAGATCATCATAGCCCATAGTGTTCACCATTCAGACACAAAATAGTAGATTATCTCTTTCTTCTTCTCTGTTCATTTTTGGTTCAAGGTTTCACATAGTATAGATGGTTGGTTTGATACACCAGGTTTTGGTTCAATATTAATTCAGTTGTTAGAACTCCAGAGGAAAGCCTGATAGAGGTTGTTAAAGGAGACATATCATGCCCCTTTTCCACAAATTGAAATAGTTCCCAGGTGTCTTAAAGACATGTCTGTGACATGATTTGGTCAAAATCCCCCAAGGATCAAACATCACAGCTCTTTTCCTCTCAAAACAGCCCTGTTCAGAACGGCTGGTTTCACAGTCTGTCCCTTTAAATGCAAATGAACCACTGCTCACCCCGCCCTGCCCCTTCTACCTGTACAAGTACTCACAGGTTAGGGTGGTATTATGCAAATTCGAAAACTAATGACATCATTATATGACAACTGAGGGAACAGCTCGTAAAACCACATGGAATTCAACCTAGGGAGCCTGAAAAAACAGATTTTTTTTGTCAATTCACACATTTTGATGGCAAGACAAACACCCAAATATATGTTAAAGAGCCTTCCAAACGTGATATTTCCATAATATGTCCCCTTTAACAACACAGATGTCATCCAATGGTTCAACACATCAAATACAACACGAGAAAAGAGGAAATATGAAGCTTTAAGCTTTGATTAAATATTTATCAAAACATCAGATTTGTAATATGTAACATGTGAGAACAAGTGCTGTACAAAAACACACGTATCATATGTCACACTGCTCAAAATATAAGTTATAAAACACCATACTGTCATGCATGGACACATCGGCTTTTTATTTATTACTGTAAATAAGTGTGTCTTTGTTGGGTTATGACGCTCACAAGATTTCCACAATGGGCTTGTGCACGTGGGCTGTGCACGTGTATGTGCGTGTGTGTGTGTGTGCATGCATGTTTGTTTAGAGTCCTTGTCTGAAGTGTATCCAGGCAGGAATAGATGGTTTATGTAACTGGGAGTGTGGTGACGGATTGTCCTGGACACACAACAGTCAGGATCAAAAGTGGAGCGGGGCAGAGAGCACCCAGCTGAAGACCACCATACACCACAGCTTTCAGATGAGATCTCCTATATTCATTCAGTAGGTTTGTCACAGCACTGAGACAGACTGTGTTCACATGCAAGTTGACATGCGTCGTTACAGATGTGGAGAACAGATGTGAATTTGGTTGTGTTAAAAACAAATGACTGTTGTCTTCTTCAGGACATCACTGTAAATCCAACTGTGGGCGTAATATAATAATATGTAGAACTTGTGAAAATTCTGAAAGCAGAACAATGCTATTATTTTGAAATGATTTTGAGCTGTAATGGCTCAGAGATGGCAACAAGGATCATTGCAGGATAACACCAGTAATCCCCCAGTAATATCAAAGCCAGATGATGAAATCTTCACAGGTAAATAATGAAGTGTTTATGCAGTTGTTAACTTGAAGTGTCATTAGACAATGGAGGCAGAGCTGGAGAGGTGGCTATAAAGCACATACCAGGACTGAGCACAGCACTGTACAATAATACGGTGGCCCAGAGGGCTCAATGCATGCAATGAATGCAATGCAATGCATTTTTAAAGAAGTGCTTTCTTTTCTATCATTATGAGTTCAATGTGCAAAAGTGTGTTATAGGCACTTTCTGTTCTCTAATGTGTTCTGACACTTGTTTTTATGTTTTGTTACAGTGTGTCGATTGCATGAGATGGACTGTATGCAGCACTGCGAGTCCAAGACAAATTTTCACATGGGGACAATAAAATGTATCATATGATATTGTATCATATTGTATCATATCAATGCACTGCAACTCAAATGGACATTCCAGCGTATGTTTAACCCATGGCAAACTTCTCTAGTTGTAGCGACTTCAGCACAGACAGCCAGATAGCAAAACGCTGCTGTCCGTCAAAAAAGCCACTCATAGCCACAAATAACAGCGCCATATTTCGTCAACAGTACAAATAGGGTCCCAGCACATCATTCATTCATTGTGTGACTCAAATTGCTTGACAGTTGAAAACACATGTACACATACAAATGAACATTATAAACAGTGTAGCCCTGTTTACACTGCACTGTTCAGACTCTGCTCTGTAAAGTTAGGGATCTTGCCTTCTCAGTGGATGTCTTCTCCACCTCGTTGTCCTTTGAGGTCATCATGGGCTCTACCCTTTCATTTGACACACACATTACAGTTTTTCTCAATTTCACTGCAACACCAAACCCTACTGTGTGAACCAACTTCTCAGTGCCCTGAACCCATTTATTGGCACTCTTAAGCACTTTTCACCTAGTTAGACACAACTTGCAAACCTATTCACACCCACTAAAACACATTTTGCAAAGTGATGCACTTGTGTTGCATAATGGTAAGCACAGGTAGCAAAAGTGAAACTCGATCAAAGCACAGGTGCCTAAACTTGTAAGCACAGCAATTCAAAATTGATCACACTCATGGCTAATGATGTGAAGAAACCAGTATAAGCCAGTTCAGAGAGCCCTGGTTGTTGAAGTTTCACTATGGATAGAAACAATCAGAGAGGCAGAGGCAGAGTATGTAAGTCCATGATGCTGTAGATGAATAATTGTACAGTATACTGTATGCACTTTTGTAGTTGTCCTGTGATTCTTTTTTATATTATTTATGTTTTACTCCAAGTGCTTTGTTTTGTTTTGCAAAAAGCATTTTCCTATTGCGGACGTAAAGATTATTTCTACAGCTTTATGATCTGATCATTGTGTTTTCCTTATTTCTATGTTGTGTGTAATGACTGTTCAGTGGTGTTTTTCATTTTGACTGACTCAGGGTCTGATCTGACAACACTGTTTGGTTTTGAGGTGATAGTTTGGTTTTGCAGGTATAGTCAGAGGTTTTGTGAATGTAGTTTGAAAATTGGGTTTTGTGTCTACAGTTAAGAGAAAAGGATGGAAGGTTTCACCAAATCTGCCTTCTTCCACCTCAAAAATATATCCTGACTCTGCCCATGGGTTCCTGATTCTGTTTCTAAGCCTCTCATACATGCTTTCATCACCTCATGTATATAAATCAAAGTTATTATCATTATTATAATTAGATGTCAAATCTCCATCTGCGAGAGAACTTTTCCTGCAGAGGAGATACATGTGTTTCCCCACGTCAGAAAGTAGGTGAGGAGGTTACACATTAGCTGTATAGGTACAATTATACATACAGTAGGTGATAATATAGAAAGTATGGTAGACCTGTATGAACACATTTACAGTATCAACAGTCAGTAAATTTTGTAAGAGTGAGGGAGAGATGTGTGTGTTTGTGTGTTAGATAAAGAGAGAGATAGCTTTCACTAACTCAGGTGGTGATAAAATGATGTGTAGAATCTATTCAGCTACCTGTGATTGTGCTTTGAGTCACAGTAACGTATCACACACTTATCACACCAGCAGAATGTGATATAATGTACAAATGAGACAAGTTAATATGTCAACACAGATTTCACCCCCTTTTTTTGGTAATAATTAACCATGTGTGTTGTGGGTGGATATGAATCAGAGTGTGTAGTTAATCTTTTAAGAGTGAGGAGAATGATTGATTATTCTTCAGTCAGTTAACTACATATCGTCACTGACCTGTGAGCACAGTACTGACACACACACACACACACACACACACACACACACACACACACACACACACACACACACACACACACACACACACACACACACACACACACACACACTGGTTGAATCACAGCTCTATAGTGAAAGAACAGCAACTACCCACAGGTTACTGTAATGCTGACTGACATGAGAAGGACAGAGCTGAAAGCTAAGTGTGAAGATCAAGTTGAAGTTAAAGTTGAAGTAATGGCTACACCTTTATAGCAGAACATGTTGACTCAGTGTGAGAGTCAAAACTAGCCTGACTCCGCCCGCCTACGTACTTCTGCTCAATTTTCTCAGCCTGGGATTGAAATTGAAATGCTGTCTCTGCTTTTCTCCTGCAGAGAATCTACCACTATCCGATCCCTAAATTGTTTTCCTGATGGTCACCCGGTGTTGAGGGGAGCAAAAAACGTGACTGAAATTGATGCAAAAATAAACAGTCGAGCAGTGCAGTGGTAATGTCCATAATATCTCCGACCGTTTATTTTTGTAAAGAAATCATCACAACAAGGAAAAAGTGTTTGTTTCTGTGGCGGGGAGAGCAGGCGCTCTGCGATCGGATAGTAATGTCTTTCCAGGACGTTTCAGAGTTAGGCTATCTGAGGTGAGTGATTACATGCAAAAATACAAAGTTTATACTGTTTATACTGTACACTATATGAGTTCAGTGGTGTCATAAGGATTTGAGTCATGTACCATAGATATTTGATTGTTTGTTGTGGTTGAAAGAATTGCCCCCATGGGTTAGCGTTGTCGCTATCCCTAGTGCCGGGTAGCCATGGCGTAACTCTGGTTTGCCTGCATCAATTTTAGTCGGTTTCACTTGGATGACCACATGCACATATACCACCACACACAAAAACATGGTACGGTCACACTCGACCCCCTGAACCGGACTGTACAGACACTGATGCGCATATCATGCCACACAGTGATGACTCAGTGAGACTGAGTGAGGACTCATCACTCCTGATTAATAATAGCCTACTGCACAACTGAAACTATCAATAAAAACATGTTCTTACCTTTGAAAACCACCCACAAACCATCCATTGCACCAGTCCGCCATAGGCCTCTAGTTGTCTAAATGGCAACACTTAATTTTCTATCAAATGTCCCATAATTCCGACAATTCTTGCCTCCTATGGTCGGAATGATGGTATTTCTTTTTTTTTTTTAAAACATCCTGCCTTTTCGACAATTCCTTTAATAGCATATTTTTTTCCCCTTAAAGATTTTGCAGTGGTTGGGCTTAGGCAATGAAGAAAGGAGTTGGTTAGGTTTAGTTAAAACACCAGGTAGAGGCTAGACCAGGCCAGATAGATAGAGAGAGTCCAGAAGTAGAGAGTCCAGATAAGTAGAAGGGAGTCACCTGTTGAGTAACGCACATTTCCTTAGATTGAAAGCCTTGTCGGAATGGTGGGATGATGGCATGTCGGAATGGTGGTATGTCGGAATGGTGGGATGTCGGAATGACAGCATGTAACCCCTATGGGAATGGCTAGTGTGACGTCACGAATCACTTCCGTGTCCAACTCCTGCTGCTAACGTATACAGCAATGCATGTACTTCATTGCTGTCCCCCCAAAACACGCACACGCACACACACACACACACACACACACACACACACACAATCATTTATAAGTTACATAGAGACGTTATAGCTAACGTTTAGCGCTAGCTACTAGCTAACTAACGTTTACCTCCGTGACTGGACCACCGTGATCCACTGGTTCACTGGCCTCCTCCTGTAGTATCTACACATGTATACGGTCGCATTGTTTACGTTTTGTGTTTTAATTAATCCTGTAACGTTAACACATCACGGTGACCGCGGTGCGGCACGGTGACAGACAGGCTCAGACAGGCTCATTAATGTGCAGAGGGACCATAGACTGTAGAAAAGAGAGGGACGAGGTTAACTTTACAGCTGTTTCCTTCGTCCCCACAGTGACTCCCGACACTTAAACCTGAGCTGCTTTTATACTGAAAAACTCTGACAAGTCAAACTTTAGGATGTGTTGGACTAATTAATCTGTCTAACCATCTATGACACCTGAAACGGTAAACACAGCTGATCGATCGAAATAAATCACCGAGTGAATTCACTTTCAGTCATTGGAAACAGCTGGTTCTTGAATGTAACTCGGTCAAAGTCAGACATAACCTCAAGATTTCTTTCTGTTAGGTTATACATGATGTACATGCTGACAAAGTTAGACATATGTGCTCGGAGAAAATCGCTTTGTTACTTTAGTCCCACGTTACGTTCATCTTCTCTCTCTCTCTCTCTTTTTTTTTTTTTACGGCAAAAAAAAAAAATATAGGTGTATGCTATATTGTGCATTGAATTCATATACATGAATATATATGATTATTTATTCATAAATGAAAGCTCCCGCGGTGTTTTTGACCCGGCTCTGCCTGTTGTTTCTATACTGAATATCCTGCGATTGGACACGGAAGTGATGTTTTAGAATGTGATGACGTAGCCACTAGCCATTCCCATATTATTACTTTACTCTTAGCCTCTATAGTGTCCTTTTGCTTTCCCCCTTATGCGCCCCAAACTCACTTGTTGCGTCATTGCGTAACCTGATCAGTCAATCGCTTTGACCCTCGTTTCTTTTTTCTCAGATTAAAAATACACCTGATAGAGCACAATTAAAATGTGCTATTACTTTATATTAATTCAAATACCAAATTTGAATGACAAAGGAGGTCCTGCATCCAATCAAATAGGTAGCCTACCGGTTCCGAAGACCCAGATTAAGCCCTGCCCCAGAGGTGCTTAACCTGTTCAGTGGGTGCTTGTGCAGTGGAGCACCCACAGAATTGGTGCCTATGATGGCAGGACATAAATCTGAAACAGAAAGATTCAAGTTGAGACCAAGAGTACAACGTTTTTGGTCTGGTCCAAAGTTTGGAGGATGAAGGGAAAGAAAAATACAGACAAAATAGTTTCAAAATTGAAAGCAGTGCCTTGTGAATGTTAAAGCAGATGCCTACAGTGGTACTCCACAGTGGGACACAAAATATCCCTGGCTCAGACTATAGACCTTGAACCAGCAGTAGAGAGGTGAACTGCATAAAAACCACTGATGGTAAAGAACCTGAAAGTTTCCTGATTTCCCCAAAGAATGGAAAAGACGGGAAATCAAAGAGAGCCCCACATAACCTAAGAAGAGATGAGAAGTCAGTCCTTTTCATGGCAACCAACCTGGCGAATGAGAAACCCATAGATGCCAACACCGAGAGCCGGCAAGACTGTGCAGACTAACATCAGCCAAAATTCTCTGCTCCCAGGCAGCACTGGACCTAACACAGATCCAGGAACCTTTGAGTCTGAGGGATATTTTATCAAGAGGTATTCAGACAGAAGTGGACAAGTTCTGGAAGGTATGGACTCCGTTGGCTGGACCTGATCTGTTTGTGAGATGTAGCACACAAGGGAATATTATGTGGCTGATGGAGACATGTATGACGAGCAGGCCAGACCACCTCGGCGGGTCAGTACAAGCTTGCCAGAGTGGTCACTGTCAACATCGATAGAAAAGGTATTGTAAGAAATTGAATGTGAAAACGGCACCTAGTCCTGAGCATGAAGCCTGTCAAAGAGGTACCACAAACTAGACTGGTAAAACAAAGGTGAATCTACAGTCTGCAGCTACACCTCTCTACAGAGACATCATGTGTAATTGTAGTGCCCAGAGGCGACTGCTCTCAGACAGCAAGGGAAGCTCTGTTTCCTCTGAAAAGTCCAAAAAATAAATGGTGAAATCTGAACTGTTGTGTTTACATTTCATTGGCTAAAACTCGTTAGAACACGTTCAGAATCAGAAACAAGCAGCCGTCACTGGTAGTGCCCCTCCAACACAAGATCATGAATAGAGCAGTGTGACTGTGTCAGGGGGATACACTGATAAACTGTTATGCAAGAAAGTTGAAAGAAGAAGCTTGAAACTCAAATTTCACTTTCAGTTTTTATGATAACAAAAACAACTGAGTTCAGAGGAGAAAAAAACCACAGACAGGTGGAACACCTGCGTGGGTTCATGGAAAGAGAGAGACACAGCAAAGAAGAAAGAGAAGAAATCAAAATTCAACTTGTGGTTGGATTAAAAGACACAACTGATAAAGATTGAATGAACTTCATTGACATCATTAATCAGAAGCAATGCCTTCTAACCATTCACTTGGTTGATCGCTTTAACTTAATTTAGAACACGGCTCTCTTGAATACTCGATTCTGATTGGTCAATCACCAATATTCTGCGGTGTTTATTTCTCGATAGACCACCGCTGAGCGGACCGTTGCTAGGGACTCCATAGCAACGGCCGACTCTGCATGTCCGGTCACGGCCGCTGTTTTGCCGAGCCTCCTCCTGTTCGTGCATTTGAAGCCTTTGATAATCAAACAGTGGATCGATGGATTACCATACACGTTACGATGTATTTTGTGTAGTCGTACCTGTCATAAACAAGAGATTATGGGGTGCGTTTGTGTCGCGGAGCTACAGAGAGGAGAGGAGCTGTGACACGGTCAGAGGTTCTGATGCAAGTTTACTTTTCAGCCACGATGTGGAAATAACTTAGGAGCCTCCACTCTCCCTGTAACAGGTTACAAGTCGTTTATCTGACATCACTATTAGTCCGAAGCTATTTAATGACGGTAAAAATGAAACATAAAGTAAATATCCTGCATACTTTCTCTTTTCTGTGCTGCGCTGGTCAGAGCGGCGTCCCGAGCAACGGTCTAATTTTACATGAATAAAATCTCTTTTTATCATTATTTTGTGTTACATTATTGAATGATTTAGTTGTAGGCCGTGTTCTAAGCGGGATAATGTATAGTTGGTCGGTTGTTATGGAGAAATAAAAGCTGGTGCATTCCAACAGCTGTCGAGGGCCCATCACACAGCACTGAGTCAAAGTCTTCAGATTTTGTTTTATTTATTTATTTCTATTATTCCTATCCTTGTTTAATTTGGTTATTTTCTTCTCAAATGTTCTAAAGTAAGGCTTGTCAAGAAATTCAAAAACATGGATGCCTGCAATTTTTTTACATTTTTCTTTTGAAACTTTTATCTATAAAATAAGAAAAATTCAATGCCATTTTTTGTTGTTTTTGTTTCATAGGCTACATACTCCCATTACACTGTATCGGGATCTGTAATTAGTGACAAGTTTAATTAGCTGAGGTTGCGCTGATTCTGAATATGTGCAATGCTTGTTGAAACCAGAGGGCTCATTAATGTGCTACAGTATGTGAGCTAGCTTTGTGTGGATTTGTTGGTGTTGGTTAGCTAAAACTATTTCAGATCAGGCTGTTTGAGTATGATTGATAATTTTGAAGCTGCTGAGGTTCAGGCCAGGTTGCATGCTGGGAGTTGCATGGTGAGCATCTCAGTGCCAGTTATGTTAGACTACAGCGTTTAGCCTACAGCATACAGTCAGTCACAAACAGCTGGCCTTAGTCAAGAAATCACCAGCCTCCTCTAAAACCTCAAAGTTTCATTTTCTATCTTGCCACAGGTTTAACGTACGAGTCACAACATGCTAACATGTTGCAGCTGTGCCGCTCTGTGTAGGTCAGTTGTTTCACTTTGGACAAAGCTAAGTAGGCGATTCCCCTGTGTTTCCAGTCTTTGTACCAAACCAGGCAACACGTGTCGCACCACACATGCCTCTGTGGAGAGGGATGATGGGACTGTTTACACATCACAAATAAATGGGTGCTTTGTTGGATCTTATTCTCTTCCGGTCTTTCTCTGTCTCCCTCACACACACACACACACACACACACACACACACACACACACACACACACACATGCACACACACACACACACACACACACACACACACACACACACACACAAACGTATGCACAGCAACACAGGCATACAGGTCATGGTGAACTCTTCTTGGCCTCTTGTGGTTCTCTCTGCACTTCTACTCAACTCACAACTCCAAACCAAAAACTAGTGCATGAACCTTACACACACGCACGCACGCACGCACGCACGCACACACACACACACACACACACACACACACACACACACACACACCCACACACACACACACACACACACACACACACTCAGTGGTACGAATACTCACTAATGTTAACTGTCCACATTACACGGACTGATTCAATTCCTAGAGAGCTGTAACCTTTAAAGTACCCAGAGGGTCACTGTGTAAACAGATACAAGTCCCCATAACATGAGTAATACCAGGACCACACACACACACACATACGCACACACACTGGCGCACAACAACAGCTTTGCCAGTTAGCAGAACAGGAAATACTGATACACACCGCAAACAACAAGAAATGGCAGTAACTGTAAGCTTATCAAAAAGAGGTCAAATGTTGCCTGAATGAAGATTGTTGCAGTGATGGTGCCCTTCAACTGCTGCACATAAGATAGAAGTATTGATTCACCATTTAACTGCAAAATGAAAATAAAATTGTATAATCTAAAAGATGCATGGATATCTTATTTTTCCACTTCATGTTTTATCATTATTTCCAATATTATTATCATTACTAGATAATGACATAGCGTTAAAACGTGACAGTTTACAATGGAAAGTCATGTCTCATTCTTATTTATTTCATATACCTCTTATTCCTTCCATGCAACCACATGCAATTGTTGTCAAGTTGTCAAACATGACATCTTTGGCCGCTGAACAGAAATGTGATTGCACAATACAAATCAATTGTGTCTGTCCAAAATGAAAGTCAGCATCTGGTTCCACTTGCTGTCCTGCCATTAATCTCCTTTGTATCCAGTCATGGCTGAGGCTTCAGCCTGTAGTGTGGCTGTGTTTCTCTTAGACACTCAACACTACAGTATACGCATAGACTGATTGCCGCTGTGAGTAATGAATAGTCGAGGGTATAGGATATCCTATGCAAATTAATTTCATCCTCCCTTGATTTTACTTTGGTGCCACAATGCTGCACAGGCTAATTCTGGGACAGTGCAGGAGAGTAAAGAAGTATTGTAGATAGGCCCAATTCACCGGGTTCTGTATAGTCAGTAAAGGACACATTACCATATATCCATGGTTTAGATTCAACAGCTCTTATGACTCTGCACCAATTACTGTAGCAGCATAGTCAGCGGATAGATAGATTGAATCAGCAGCCCAGGATCCAAAATTCTGAGCAGTGTCTTCAGGATTCAAAGGGACATTGGATGAGCTGTGCATGTTGGAGAGTACAAACATTCATTGGATCAAAGGCTGGTGAAAGGACCAGCGAGCTAAGAGCGAGCTGAGCTGCAACTCTTCTGTCATGGACAAGAACCAAGTACAGCTTGAGGGAGGAGCTGCTGAAACCTGCTAAAAAAACACCATTTACATAGATTAAAATAGGAATGGGGTGATGAAATCAGTCAATAACTGTCCACATGAGCAGAGTTAAGTGAAGGCTTTTGAAACAGAGGGGTTAAGTTATTATGACTGAATGCCAGAGGTGAAAGTAGGGCGACATGGTCAGCTGTTAAATTAAGCAGTTATACAGTGGCTGTGAAAAAGTATTTCCTCCCTTCCTGATTTCTTCTTTTTTTCTCTTATTTTTGCATATTTGTTACACTTAAATGTTTCCAATCATCAAACATATTTTAATATTAGACAAAGACAACCCAAGTAAATATAAAATGCTGTTTTTTAAATGATAATGACCGTGGTTATCTGGAGTCCCAAAGCTTTAGAAATGGCTTTGTAACACTTTCCAGACTGATAGATGTCAATGATTTTGTTTTTTCATCTGTTCGTGAATTGATGTGTTGCTGTTTGAGATCTCTCAGCCTCCTTCACTTGGTCAGACAGGTTCTAGTGATTTCTTGATTCAACAGGTCTGGCAGTGATCAGGACAGTGAAATTGAACTCAGCTTTGATTTTTCTTTTTACATAGGGCCAGGTAGGTTTGGATAGCTTTTTTCCCTTAAGAAAGGAAATAATCATTTCAAAACTGTATTATTATCTTTGTCTAATATTTCAAATTTGTTTTATGATCTTAAACATTTAAGTGACAAATTGCATTGTAACAGCAGTGTAGATTAAAACTAGATGTGAGGATTTTGAAGGTTTCTACTCTCCCCATTGTATTCCATGCAGGTAATAAAATATTGACAGATGTTTTTGTGTCAGGGACGCATAAAGTCAAAGACAGACAAAAACAAAGAGGTAAGTAATACAAAAAACAACAACAGAAACCTCTATAGAGTAGATGACACAATAGTGGTTTTGTCACATGTTGTGTTTGTCTCATGGAGTATTGTTGGATGTGAGCTTTATAAGGTTATGATGTCATTGTCTGTGGTTGTCCTGTGCATATCTGTTGAACTTCCACAGATAAAGAGTGAGTGTAAGGTAAAAGTTTGTAACCACTGAAAATAAAGCATGAATAATGCTGCACATGCTGTTGTCTCATGCTGGTGACCTGACTTTCTTTCAGCTATACCTTATTGTTCAGACACACACACACACACACACACACGCAAAACTGGGCCAACAATGCAAGGAACACACAATTCATAGAAATATGAGCAAACCAACAGTTCTCACACTTGGGTTTACTGTGTCAGCGTGACGTGGTGTCATTGTTCTGGTACAGGGAGGCAGTGAGCTCAGGCCACAGTAATGCTGCCGAGTTAAAAACAGACAGGTTACCCTGCTTCCTCCGTCAGCAGCAGGGTTCCCAGGAATGAATGCACACAGTTCCTTTCTCTCTTAATTTCCGTTCTAGAAATAGGTGATTGCTCCATTTACTAGGTATTTTGCCTCATGTGTTCTTTTATTCTATTTATCCAGTATCCAGGATGCCACAGTCAGTAACAGTGAAAAAGTATGGAATACCATCTTTATACCATTCCAATGCAAAACATGCAAACAGCTAATATAACTCTCATTATGACTGGATCAAATAAATAAAATAATATGTGACTGTAATAGTTCAAAGGGATTTTTCTTTCATTTACCAGTCTCTGGAAATCAGTAGGGTCTATACAGTCTTGTACATTATTGTATTGTGTGTAATATGATAAAACTTTATTACATTAGATCAGATAAGATAGATACTTTATTGATCCCAAAGGAAATTGAAGCATCCAGTAGCAGCAGGGACAGATAATTAGAAATCAAGGACATAAAAAAACAATATAACACAGAGCTCACGCTATGAGTAGTGAATTAAATGTCATGTATAAATACTGATTAATTGAAAAAAAGAAACAAAAGAGAACTGAAACATAAAAAAATCTGTCCCAATTATAAATCTGCGTTCACACCACCTCTCCAGCATATTTGATTTATTTCTGTTGATGGTTTTGGTTCTGGAGTCTCTGTGCTCTCAGCAGCAACAGCCAGCTGTTTTCACTGAAAAAGCTCTGATGAGTCCATTGTACATTACCCACCACACATCAAACTTGTAACTGTGTGGTCCCCGCATGGTTGGCCTACAACAGTGACCATACTGGTGAGAGTATTATTGTTACTTTGTCATTTGAAAGGGAGGTTTTCAAAGTGATCTCAGGATTCAAAACTCCATCCTTGATCCAAAACAGTCAGGCTTTAATAGTGACCCCTCCACTGACAGAAGGTAGAGCTCCACCTACTGTAAGTCCTCAGCTCTTATCTGGGTGGAGTCAGCAGTCTTTGACAAGTTGAAGCACCGTAGCCTGCTGTCTGTGTTCTCTGGGCTAAATGCTTCCTTGGTTCGAACATTTCACTGGGTGCTCCCTCACTGCTCCATGGTAAGTATGGACATTCTTATCCCATCCCCTTACAAGGGGGTCTGCACAGATCTCATCTTGTCTTTCTGATGTGTTGACATGGATAAAGCCAAACCTGAGCCAAACCTGAAAGCTTCTGTATTGTCTACATTTGATCAGGTTTGTTCTGGTTTCACACTGCAAAAATTGGAAGCGCACCAAATCACTTTTTTTTTTTAGCACATATTGACATCCTGTCCTCATTACCTCTGTATGCTGTGTCTCCCTACAGTTGACACTGATTGGTTTGCAAACTTGTGCAATGCTGTAGTTGTGTCACCAAAGCTCTCCTCAAATTGCTCAAATCTCCTCAGCTGATAGAGTACTGTACCCCCCCCCCCCCCATTCATATGACCCTCTATATGATTATACTACTGTATGTAGCCTACATGTGAAAAAACCCAATATGGAGCCTAGTTGGGATTCAGATGAACGTCCTTGTCATGCGGAGGCTTTATCCTCTTTGGCAGGAAAGGACAAGACAACTCCAAGCTCTGCTGCCATCCCTGGATCCACATCAGGAGAGACCAGTGAGGTGTAGTGTGTAGGCTAAATACCACAACTTCCTGTTAAAGGTATGACAGTCATTTGGTTGGACTTTCTTTCAGGTCTTTGGTCTGTACCATGGTCTGGGGGAGTTTTCATACCTGCATATTTGGTTCGGATCAGACAGAAAAGTCAGAAATTTGGACCAAACGAGGTAGGTGTGAAAGGCCCCTGAGTCTGATCTATTTGTCATCCTGACCCACCAATCTCTTCATCGCAAATCTTCATCAAACTCATCAAATGCAGAGACTGCTTGCCGGAAAACTGCCCCTGACAGGAACGCGCATCAGCTGTTTTGCATGAATTTACCTCAAAAACAACTCAGTCTCGTAATGTTCCATTATTATCTCATAGCGTGGTGAATGTCCAGGTCACAACCTGTCCACCAGAGCGTTTTGGAATTGTTGGATTGTGTATTTGATGTGTTTGATGAGGGAAACCAAGAAATTCCATTAGCCTCCGTATAGCTCTGAGCAGCTCGCGGCTGTGCTCGGCTTGGCTCGGCCATGCTAAAAACAGCTTGCAACGACAATTAAAGGTAACGTACCTACTCCTAAAACTATAGGGATTATGGCCAAAATGTTGAACTATCCCTTTAAGACTTGCTTTTCAAACGTACTAAATAAAGACTTCCACCGTATTCTGTTTCAGATTTGGTAAATCGCATTGTGTGTGCCAAATAAATTGATTCATCTAATATTTTGCACGTTCTGGCAGAAACACCCATATTTGCATATTCATCAAGACAAAGAAGCTAAATGGATTGTGCATGCTTAATTGCCCGTTTTAGAGACGCAATCCTCAGTGCACCCGGTTAGTAGATAAGCTTGCACATTTTTTTTGCAGGTGACATCAAGTTTGCACACGTTTTTATATAAGCAAACCTTTAGATCAGGCCCTTAGACTACAGACCTCCTGTCTGTCAGCAGGCTGCACTGTGGCTGACATCTTTGTGACAACCTCCACTGACTGTCTTGTCTATCCTGTCCTTACATGTGTTTCCTGCTCCTTCTGAAGGGTGCACTTGGTTTTGCCTCTTGTGTAATCTGTCTTCTCACCCTACAGCGTGCAAAGTGTCTGTTCATGAGCTCAGCTGAGGGCTAGAAATTGTCTGATAAATGACTTTAATCAGAGAGGAGAAATAAAAATGACAGTGTAGAGAACATTCCATCATGATGGATAAGGAAATCCTGTGGGAATTCTTTTATCTTATTTTCATTTGTACGGAAATTCCTTCTTCGTGTTTTAACTAGCTCTAAGCCTGCACCACACACTTCAAAGATCCTGTTCCAGCTCTTTTTCAGCTGTTTCAGAGAATTCCCCAACCAGGAATGTGTGCACAACAATACAAGGATAATGGTGTGCGGCTTAAGTCCTCCATGTGTGCACAAGGCACTGCTGAAAGGCTGTTAACTGCCTATGAAAATCCCATATGTCAACATGAAATGTGTAAAGACTGGGTCAGAGAGCAGAGCATGTTGTCTGAATGTTGCAAATGAACTAGCTGAGAATCCCAGGGCAGGAATGAACCCTTTGGGGATTTTCATATGAATTACAGTACAGTACAGAGATAAACGGTGACAGCTATTGAAATCTATGACTAATTGAGGACTGCATTATGTATAATTATAAGCAATTATAACCAAGAATCCACCAGAGACATGTAACATGGGATGAGTCACTGTACTGTATACTGTATTCCACAGGAGGAAGGAACGGCTCAGAGTACAGAAACAAAATGTCAAAAATATTATTGTCCACCAGCTTTCTGTCACCGTGTGCACCAAGATTTCTGCAAAACTGCAAATCATTAGATTATTTCAGTTTGACCTGTACAGAGTTGCTTGTGTCTTTGTCATAGATGAAGGAATGAATTTGAAAAATGTGTTTAGCCGTACCATATCTTACCATAAAGGCTGATTGTGTACAATGAAACAAAGATAACGTCTTTAGCTCCATGTCCTCCACGTAGCGCAGTGTGGTCCATTTTGCTTTGGACTAATGTCTGGACTGTAATTACACCAGGGAGCTGCAATTTCAATGTTTAAACTGTAGCCTCTGTTGCCTCAGTCCGCTGTATTTGCAGATGTAGAAGGAAGTGTGTGTGCGTGTGTTTGTGTGTGTGATGCTTTTGTCTGCCTTTTAGTATTGAGAAACTCAGTTCAGCCTTTATTGAGGGGGAATTACTGTACACTCAACACACACACTGACTCTGTCAATATTGACCCTGTCAGAGCACTTCAGTTCCAGCAGATAGAAGATAAGAGCTGAACTCACTGTGTTTAGAGAGTGGGTGAGAGAGCGAGAGAGAGCTGATGATGATGGTTATTACATGTTCTTTTCCCCTTCCTGATATTTTGGAGAATTGGGGGATTTTTCTGTCAGAGGAATCTAAATGCTCATAAATACAGTGACCTCTGGGCGTCTTTAACTGTGAGTGTCTGAGGTCTTCAACTCATATCTCAAGAATAATTTTTTTCACATGTCCTTGGAGAAACTGTAGATGTGGTTTGTTAGTGGAAAGAATACTTTGATGATCTCCTGAACCTGGCCAACACGTAATCTGTGCAGGAAGTCCAGTCTGTAGACAGGGAGCTGCCACCAGGTATGGATGAGATAATCCGTGAGATGTGTGGGCCTGACACGCCTCTTCAGTGTCACATGGAGGTCAGGTAAGGCAAGGCAAGGCAAGTTTATTTGTATAGCCCATTTTTACAACAGTTGCCTGAAAGGGCTTTACACAGCATTATAACAACATCCTCCTCACATCAACTGAGGAAAAACTACCAAGAAAACCAGAAGAAACTTCAGGGTGAGAGACAGAGGAAGGATCCCTCACCCAGGAGGGGCAGATGTGCAGTGGATTGTTGTATACAGACAAGAAAACAGTTTACCACAAGGGATATTGGGAAAATGGAAATAGGCAAAGCAGGCCAGCTTAATGGGAGTACTGGTGGGCAGACTGGTTCATGGGCAGGAGTACCGGGTGTACGGAGTTCAAGTATCTCAGGGTCTTCTCAGTCTGGAACCCTCTGATCCTGCTACCTCTGTGACCTGAACCCAGATAAGGATGGATGGATGGGTGAGTGGGTGGGTGGGTGAGTGGATGGATGGATGGGTGAGTGAGTGGGTGGGTGAGTGGATGGATGGGTGAGTGAGTGGATGGATGGATGGATGGATGGGTGAGTGAGTCGGTGAGTGGATGGATGGATGGGTGAGTGAGTGGATGGATGGATGTGTGAGTGGATGGATGGATGGATGGATGGATGGGTGAGTGGATGGATGGATGGATGGATGGATGGATGGATGGGTGAGTGAGTGGGTGGGTGAGTGGATGGATGGATGGATGGATGGATGGATGGATGGATGGATGGAGGAGTGGATGGATGGATGGGTGAGTAAGTGGATGGATGGATTGATGAATGGGTGAGTGGATGGATGGATGGATGGATGGGTGAGTGAGTGGATGGATGGGTGGATGGATGGATGGATGGATGGATGGATGGGTGAGTGAGTGAGTGGATGGATGGATGGATGGATGGATGTGTGAATGGATGGATGGATTGATGAATGGGTGAGTGGATGGATGAATGGATGGATGGATGGGTGAGTGGATGGATGGATTGATGGGTGAGTGAGTGGATGGATGGATGAATGGATGGATGGAGGAGTGGATGGATGGATGGGTTTATTTACTGCAATGGTAAAGCAGGAGGAGTTTGTTCATCCACATTATTTGCAGCATCTAACGCTGAGGCAGTAGCAATGTCTGCAGCTCTGACCACCAGGTGATTCAGACTATCTTTGTTAACTAATTTCCAAAATTAAAAAAACTTCTACTACACTAACATTTGATCAGCATTAATAGTAGCTTCGATGTGATTCTCCAGTGAGTGTAAAAAGTCGACATGAAGTGGGACTCAGGAACAAACATGTCCTCCTCCATCTGCATGACATCCCTATTTATTTCCACATCACTGCTGTGCAGAGACATGTGTGCAGGCATCCCACAAGGCATTTGTGTTTCAGCATGTGTGTTTCAGCTTGGGTGTGAGTACGCTTGTGTGCATGCGTGTGTGTGTCGGGTGAAGCAATGGTATGCTGTGTGACATTCCACTTTTATTTGCCCCTAATCATACACATTAGCATTTCATCTCAGAGTGATGGATGAATACAGGGCACAAGAAAAAAAGTCTGACTGAGACAGACTGACAAGGAAAAGAGAAAAAACTCTTCAACAAAGTGAGAGAGAAAACTTCTGCCTACTTGATTAGTTGTTTTGTTGGATTTGTGTTGGTTATCAGAGCAGCCCTGGTTTAATGTCAAATCAAGTTTCAATTGTTTGACTCACATTTTATCACTTCTATTAGTAGTTTGTATGTATTTCCATCACCTCCACTTTAAACACAGTATTAGTGATATTTGATGTTATCAACTCCTTAAATTTTTAAAGGCAATTTAGTGTTGTGATTGATGAATGTAATTAGAGGGCTTTTTTAAAACTGGAATTTGATTCAAGTTCATCATACCACTTAATAATTTATCATATCAAATCATTTTAAAATCTACAGTATTTCATTACAGTATTGCTCATTTGATATGCATTTAATATCCATAATAGTCGTTGCCTGAAAAGGGATCAGAAGCAGTGTGAAGTGTGTCTCTGTAACACACACTGTCAGATTAGTCAGGATGTTGTTGAACATGAATATTGGTGTTATAATTACACTTTCCTTAACCAGAGATTTGATCTCAATACAGATACATTCGGCACAAAATAAATGAAATAAAATGAAAAAGATGCATATTGAACTTTAACTTCACTTGCTTTTTAGGAGCTGACCTACTGTACTGTTGACCTGTTGCTGCAGCCTTCAGAAAACCTTGAAGCATGACTGCCAGAGGCCAAATGAGATGATAAATGATATGAATCAGTTCCTCAGAAATCCTTTTAAAAACAACACCCTGTTCCACTTAAAGGATTGATAACAACGTGCTACATTATATCAATATTAAAAAACAGAATTACTACCTTCACCACTCTAGTTTCAACAGCTGAGGTCATTGTAACCTTCACCTTTGACCTTTGTTGAGTCTACCTGAATGTTTGTTGCAAATTTAAAGACATTTCCGTGAAGTGTTGGCACACAATATGGCAACATAAAGAGCTGTTATACTTATTATACTAAAACAGAAGTATCTGTATGGGTAGGGTCACCTGCTGGAGAGCCCTGAGGGAATGTGACCAGGTTAAGAAGATACTTGACAAAACTAATGAAACATGTCTGCCTTATATTAATATTCTCATCTGCAACAGCTGAACATTTTGTAACAAATGGAAAAACACCTGTAGTTTTAGCAACAACGTAATATGTTTCTAATACAGACAGAAATGTTTCATTCTCTGACATCTTGGTTGATTTTAGACGGTAACACTTTATTTTAAGGGGTCCTTGTTCCTGTGTAGTTACCTAATTAATTACAGTGTAATTACCTATGTAACTACATGTAATAGCATGTACTTACATTGTAATTACATAGTGTATTTTGGTGTACTTACAGGTCCTTGTTACACTTGTAATAAGAAATGCTTGTTACAATACCTGGTCAAAGTGGCCTCTCTCTTTGGGGAAGGGGTACATCTGCAAGAAAAATGGGTGAAACCACAACCCATGTTGCCTGGGCAACCTTTTCCATCAATCTTCCTCCTGCCTCTTGAGTCTTGGAACATTTATGCTGTTTCACAACTTAGTCTATGTAACAGTTGTGTTAATACACCGTTGTTACTCTTTGATACCCTTAAACAGGCAACGTGCACCGGGAGATACACCCACTTTAACATCCTGTAGGGGGTGTGCTGGGAGGTTTTCACTAATGAAGTTTGCATTTATCAAAAGTCTTGTCTGGTATTAGCATCTAGATGATATGATTTGGTTCAGGCTATCTTTCATCGTTTCGTCAGCCTGATCTGAAAACATCATGGCTGCCGGTGGTGGAGAACCTGCTTCCTTCCGTGCAACTTATCATATATTAATCATACTTATTTTCAATAAAACAACAGTATAAATTCCTAAAATGAATTAGAACAGTTGTCTAAACATTCTCATGAAGAAAAAATGTTCCAACTGTGTTTGGGGTGTTACTTAGCAGCTTTTGAAATGTATGTATCCCATGAGATACGTTGCCAGATTAGGGGTAGAATTTGGTCAATGTTCATTATTCAAAATGTTGTTTCAAACTGGAAGGAATGCTAATAATTACTGCAGTATCAGATATTATCATGCACAGCTTTGCCCATTACAACAGTATAACTGTATTTTACTTAAATAAATATATTTATTTTCAAGCAGGGCATCTCGGCTAGGTCATTTTATGGGAAAAGAAAGGATGTGGTCAACTGCTGTCACAGAACCAGTCACACACAACACAACAATAAATACAGACTATAAATAGCTAAAAAATAAATAATAACTGGTGGTATGTATGTAGTTAGGGGTGTAACAAATAGTCAATTCACGATACGTTACGAAATACGACATAGGGCTCACGATATGAAATAGTCACGGTATAATGTAAAGTGGGGGGGTACCCAATGAAGATCTGTGTAACAAATTTTTTTTGTTGAAAAACAATTTGACTGCAAATGGACTTTATGCACAGTTCCACTACTTCCTGAAATA
Organism: Trachurus japonicus; assembly: GCF_045865225.1. Classification (NCBI taxonomy): domain Eukaryota; kingdom Metazoa; phylum Chordata; class Actinopteri; order Carangiformes; family Carangidae; genus Trachurus; species Trachurus japonicus. The sequence continues at coordinate 23,905 of NW_028221249.1, read as the reverse complement.
AGCCAGCTTGTTTATTTCCTGTCTTACATTACTGGACCAACTAATTAATCCAGGTGTGTCTGACCTCACAACTATGGTCAGGCACACCTGGATTAATTAGTTGGTACCTGAACCTGAACCTGAACCACAAGAGGTCTTTTTGTTTTTCAGTCTTTTCCTAACTATGTGCACAAAACAAGCAAATATTTTGCCATCTTCTGCCATTCCCAGGTGCAAAATGTTAGAATAAAATGTTATTATGAGTTAATTTAATATTAGTGCGAAATACAAACATAAAATTCTGTCTCTCTAAAGGTATATGCAAAAATATTATTTTTTAATTTCTCCCTTATGCAGACTTGAAAACATACAAAAGTTTGTTGCCTGTCTTCACTATAAAACAGTGTTTCCACTAGGATTTTTTGATGGAGTAGCAGCAGTGGCGTGTCACTTCTTTATGAGACTGCTTTCTAATGAGATTACAAAATTGGATTGGAAAAAATGAATAAAATCAACTTTAAAAGGGCTATGTGTAATGTAAATGACCAAGGAATACAAGAATGTATAACTTATCTTCATCAAAATGAGCATTAATATGTTTATCATTTGGGCTCTTTTTATACCTTAATAGGGCAACGTATCCCGGGAGATACAACTCATAAAATCCAAAATATTTAATATATATATATTTTGAATTTTGAAATATTTTTCTTAGGGCCTAAAGAGATGAGTGATAACATTAAATTATTTTTTGCAACTTATTTTCCACTCCTGCCTGTTTAGTGTACCTGCTGGGATACCTCAGTTCTTAACCATTAACTGCAATAACCAGTGTCTTCGATAGTGTACCACGTGTGCTGTTACACAACTTAGTATATGTAACAGTTGTGTTAGTACACCGTTGTTACTCTTTGATACAGTGGAATGAGCACATTAAAATAAAGTGTACCTGGGTCGGGATACCTCAACTCTTACAAATTAACTGCAATAACCAGTGTCTTTGTACTGTCTTTGAGGGTTAAAAAAAGTGTGTGCTTTTGTTCAAAGAAACCACGTCCGAGTGAGTGGTCTTCTCTTTGGTTCAGAGAAACCGCGTCGAAGTGAGCGCTCGGCTCGTCAAGTCCAGCTATGTTGTGTTTTTTCTGTTGCATGCTCACTTCTCATGCTCGGGTGTAAAAGTGAGCACAGACGGCTAAACAGACTGCTAAATAATATTGTTGGACGCTTTTGCCTTGGGGAATGTCTATCTGTGAGTAGAATATGTCAATAGTGTTACATGATTGTGTATTTTTGTAATTAAGACATGATTAGTTATGTTTTCGGTAAATATACCTTGCTAGCTTTCAGTCTATGCTAACTCTTTTCATTTTGTTAATCTGGATGCTAATTGAAGTGTACCTATTCATGCAATGCTACTGTAAGTACTGTAAGTAAATTGTGTTTCTGTGATCATTTCAGTTTTATGGAGGAGAAATAGAGGACTCCATTAAAGGACAGGAAAAGATCAAGCCTTGTGGTTTTTTGGGGATAATAAAAATAAAGGACGATAAAGGAACACTGAAATGCATTTTTTGAGTGTGTGGTTTTATGCATACAGATTGCTGATGATGTTTTCAGTTCCATATGAATTGAGTTATCCGGCATTGTCTCATTTTCTGAAAAAATGCTATTCTAGTTATTGGTTTATGTAAAAATACTTGAGTACCAAGTTTCTGCATGATGTTACATGTAAGTATGTAGCAGGTACACTTTATTTTAATGTGCTTATTCCACTGTATCAAAGAGTAACAACGGTGTACTAACACAACTGTTACATATACTAAGTTGTGTAACAGCACACGTGGTACACTATCGAAGACACTGGTTATTGCAGTTAATGTTTATGGACTGAGGTATCCCAGGTACACTTTAATGTTCTTATTACACTGTATCAAAGAGTAACAACGGTGTAGTAACACAACTGTTACATATACTAAATCGTGTAACAGCACACGTGGTACACTTTATTTTAATGTGCTTATTACACTGTATCAAAGAGTAACAACGGTGTACTAACACAACTGTTACATATACTAAGTTGTGTAACAGCACACGTGGTACACTATCAAAGACACTGATTATTGCAGTTAAGGACTGAGGTATCTCAGGTACACTTTAATGTTCTTATTACACTGTATCAAAGAGTAACAACGGTGTACTAACAGAACTGTTACATATACTAAGTTGTGTAACAGCACAACAGGTACACTTTATTTTAATGTGCTTATTACACTGTATCAAAGAGTAACAACGATGTACTAACACAACTGTTACATATATTAAGTTGTGTAACAGCACACGTGGTACACTATCAAAGACACTGATTATTGCAGTTAATGTTTATGGACTGAGGTATCCCAGCAGGTACACTTTAATGTGCTTATTACACTGTATCAAAGAGTAACAACGGTGTACTAACACAACTGTTACATATACTAAGTTGTGTAACAGCACACGTGGTACACTTTATTTTAATGTGCTTATTACACTGTATCAAAGAGTAACAACGGTGTACTAACACAACTGTTACATATATTAAGTTGTGTAACAGCACACGTGGTACACTATCAAAGACACTGATTATTGCAGTTAATGTTTATGGACTGAGGTATCCCAGCAGGTACACTTTAAAGTTCTTATTACACTGTATCAAAGAGTAACAACGGTGTACTAACACAACTGTTACATATATTAAGTTGTGTAACAGCACAAGTGGTACACTATCAAAGACACTGGTTATTGCAGTTAATGTGTAAGAACTGAGGTATCCCAGCAGGTACACTTCAATGTGCTCATTCCACTGTATCAAAGAGTAACAAGTGTGTATTAACACAACTGTTACATAGACTAAGTTGTGTAACAGCACACATGTTCCAAGACTCAAGAGGCAGGTGGAAGATTGATGGAAAAGTTTTCCCAGGCAACATGGGTTGTGGTTTCACCCATTTTTCTTGCAGATGTACCCCTTCCCCAAAGAGAGAGGCCACTTTGACCAGGTATTGTAACAAGCATTTCTTATTACAAGTGTAACAAGGACCTGTAAGTACACCAAAATACACTATGTATTTACAATGTAAGTACATGCTATTACATGTAGTTACATAGGTAATTACACTGTAATTAATTAGGTAACTACACAGGAACAAGGACCCCTTAAAATAAAGTGTTACCTTTTAGACTTACTTATCTATAAGTGTAACAACCTGTCGGCTGATTTTTTTTGCCCCAAAAGAAGGAAAGATGATATAAAACATGATGAGTTTGTAGTCAATGCAGAACTCCCTCAGCTCTTTAAATAAAATAGGTTAGTGTTTGTGAAGCTCGCTGACCCATGGCACTGTTCCTTTTATGACCTGTGTGTGTGTGTGTTACCTGGATACCTGAGTACTGTTTGGTTCTCTATGTCAATAGGTAACTCTGTACCCGCTGTAATACTATAAGAACACTCATAAGGAAACTAAGCAAGAAGACAGACCCAGAGATTCCACTGGTGCTTCTCTGTTTGAGTTTCCAAATTCCTGTGCATCATAATGCATCATCTCTCTCCTGCTGTGTTTTCTATCAGCCCCCTCCCCTCACGTCCACACTGCTACACTCCCCTCAGCCAATCTTCTACCTCTGTTTGCTCAGTGACTCAATTCATAGTGCTGGATACATATTTACCCAGTCATATCTCTGGAGGTGAGGAGCAGGGACAGCAGCCAACAGGAGCTCATTAGCTCACACACACGCACGCACACACACACTTCTCCATTATCAATACTTATGTGTTTGGTCATATAATCAGATGAATCTCAGGTTGATCAGTAATCATCACAATAAAATAAAGGAATGCACTGCACAAGTAGCCTAAGTCATCTCAAAAGTCCCACTCTGCCTGTGATCGGGTAAAACTCGATGCCATGGCTGGTTTGATCACAGACAAGAGTGGGAAAACTCAAACTCTTGGTTTGACAGTGTCAGTGCTGATGACTATCAGACTAGTTGTAAACTATGTCCCAGTGCAGTCAGATACACATTTGTTTAATACACCTATGCTAAAATGATGGATTGGTGAAAATCATTTTTCACCAATCCTTAAACTGCATCCCTAAATTTTAATGGATTAACTGTAGAAACATAAATTGCATTCTTCATTATTATAAGAAATAATAGAAGAAAATACAAGAGTAGTTTTGCCATTAATCTTTTTTTAATCATTTGACATTTTATTTGACCTAATATGTAGGTTACATGTTATACATATTACATATTATTACCACAACACGTTCTCACTCCCAGTGCGTCAACCCCCTGACGAACGGTCACTGTCCCTCCTCGTCACATGCCTGACTCATTAGGTACCCGTTTTTCGTCATGAGGTGACGAGCGGGGATTTCAATTCACTCCAATGCAACCCCCTTCGCGGCGATATGTGACGCTCAGAGTAAAGTGATCCAGCCGACCGGACGCGGCGCTGAACGACGCACTGAGCTGAAAAACTTTTTTTCCCCTTTGAAGCTTTATTGAACCTGGTGTGTCTGACATAGCTTTCATCCAAGCCGTCATTTTGGTTATTATTTATTTACTGATCTTGGCGTTGGTGCAGAATAATAAATAAACAAACAAACAAACAAATAAATAAATTACATCCTTGTCGGAAGACCAGACGGGGTGGGGATGTGTAATAAATAAATAAATAAATAAATATTTTTGTCCCGTGCGTAATTGTCAAGATCCGCATTTCGATTAAACTCGCCTTTCTTCTTTTGTACGAGTTGTTGGACGACTGCATTTTCATTTTATTTACTTATTTCCCTGTCCTAAGTCATGTTTATGGATACACAGTTGAACATATTGTCATTTTACCCTCGGCATTTTCCCCTCACTTTGCTGAATATCTGTTGATTCATGTCATAAACACGTTTTGTTCATTAAAAATATGTGGTGTTTATTAAAAATATGTTGTTCATTCAAATCGGTTGTTGTTCATTGCAGAACAATAGAATATTAATACGGTGATTTATATACAGATATTGATCGCGCAGTGTGACCACAATCACTACGCACGGAGGCGTGAGGGACATTTGAAACAGCTGTATCAATCGTCCCTGCAGCGACTACTGACACTTCAACCTGTTTTGGCTCTAAACTTCAAAACTATGACATTGCATAGTTTAGGACCTGTTTATGTACGAATTCATCTGTTGTTAGGTCATATTATTATTGCATGAAACACACAATACAACTTTTGATCACAAAAAAACTACCGCACGTAACATTTTACTTTCCGTAGTAAAAAAAACAGGTTCGCGCTAATAACTTTTGAATGGCGTGACGTAATTTCACAAGCTTTCCCAGGATTGGTCGGTGTTGAGTGCTGAACTAGAGGATGTGACGTCATTGCAACGGCGCCACCATAGACTGCGACACTGCCATCTACGGCGTCTGGACGGAACTACAACACCTTAACAGTGTGTTTGTGATCATGAGGAGTGGAAATTAAGCCATGTTGATTTAATTCAACAGCATGTGAATAAACAGTGAGGAATCAGAACAGTTAGACAGCTCTTTTTCAACAAAGTCCAAATAATTCAAGTAACTCAAGTCATATAGGCCTTTTTTTTTTTTAATTGCAGAAAACAACATTTCTCCCCCCTTCTCCCTCCTCCCGCCCAGGAACCTTAGTTTATAATATAGTGTAGAATGAACCCGTCCACTGTAGTAATGTTTATGCACAACTGCACCATTTTAGCCAGCTCCTTTATTTCTGGTTTTACATTGGACAAACTGATTAAGGCTCCATTTTCAGGAGACACAGCTATTCTTTAATAACTTCCACATTCGTTGGGTTACGTTCAGAGGTTTATCAGGGCAGGGCCTAGGGTCATCCAGTGTTAGCAATTACAGACCCATCTGACCTTCACAGGGGTCACAGGTCAACTTTTCATGTGAAATTTGACGATTTTTGCTATCAATTCAGGCATAAAACACCAATACTTGGAGCTGGGAAGCTGAAATCTTTAGATTCTAGTCCAGACCTTGGAGCAGATTGACGGTGCCAAATATCAGAGCTCTGCTCCACTCGGAAGTGTCCAAAATGGCCAAAAAGCAGTGTTCATTTCTAATCCCCCATTGTGTACAAGACTAAATTCAACAGATAGTCTTTAATAACTTCCACATGCTTTGAGCTGGAAGTCTGAAAGTTTCAGGGTTTTGTCAGGGGCCTAGGGCCACCCATTATCTGCAATTTCAGACCAATCCCACATTCAGAAGGGGTCAAAGGTCAAGGTTTAGTGTGAAATTTGACGATTTTTGCTATCAATTCAGGCATAAAACACCAATACTTTGAGCTGGGAAGCTGAAATCTTTAGATTCTAGTCCAGACCTTGGAGCAGATTGAAGATCAGAGCTGTGCTCCACTCAGAAGTGTCCAAAATGGCCATGGTAAGTGTCAAAGGTCACAGGGGTCAAACATCAAAGTTAATCCTAACAAAACACACACGCTTTAAGTAATCATCATGAAATTTAGATGAGTTGTATATCAGAGAGTCCTCTATCATTATATTGTATTCCCATTGCTCTGGGGGCCACGGGGGGCCCCTGGGGGCCACTTCGCTTTCCCATGCTCTCACAGATTTGGGTGTCGGGTCAGTGGATAAGGGCCTCACAATGAGTCCACAGGCCAAGTTTCAAGTGATTCGGTTGGTTTCTATGGAAACAGCGGCCTCCTGGAGACAGAGGAATGCGGCTGTTTGAAGCCCCGCCTCTCGAAAAGTAATGGCTCAATCAGGACCGAACGTACATCAACGTGTTCGTCTTGGGCCCCCGGAACCACTGATATCAAATTCAGAACTGTACGACTTTTAGAAATATATTTCATCCATTTCAGCTTTTCTGACTCAGAAGGTCTCTCAGGCATTAAGTCTGAGAGGCTCTGAATCTGAAAAGCTGAAATGGATGAAATATATTTCTAAAAGTCGTACAGTTCTGAATTTGATATCAGTGGTTCCGGGGGCCCAAGACGAACGCGTTGATGTGCGTTCGGTCCTGATTGAGCCATTACTTTTCGAGAGGCGGGGCTTCAAACAGCCGCATTCCTCTGTCTCCAGGAGGCCGCTGTTTCCATAGAAACCAACCGAATCACTTGAAACTTGGCCTGTGGACTCATTGTGAGGCCCTTATCCACTGACCCGACACCCAAATCTATGAGAGCATGGGAAAGCGAAGTGGCCCCCAGGGGCCCCCCGTGGCCCCCAGAGCAATGGGAATACAATATAATGATAGAGGACTCTCTGATATACAACTCATCTAAATTTCATGATGATTACTTAAAGCGTGTGTGTTTTGTTAGGATTAACTTTGATGTTTGACCCCTGTGACCTTTGACACTTACCATGGCCATTTTGGACACTTCTGAGTGGAGCACAGCTCTGATCTTCAATCTGCTCCAAGGTCTGGACTAGAATCTAAAGATTTCAGCTTCCCAGCTCAAAGTATTGGTGTTTTATGCCTGAATTGATAGCAAAAATCGTCAAATTTCACACTAAACCTTGACCTTTGACCCCTTCTGAATGTGGGATTGGTCTGAAATTGCAGATAATGGGTGGCCCTAGGCCCCTGACAAAACCCTGAAACTTTCAGACTTCCAGCTCAAAGCATGTGGAAGTTATTAAAGACTATCTGTTGAATTTAGTCTTGTACACAATGGGGGATTAGAAATGAACACTGCTTTTTGGCCATTTTGGACACTTCCGAGTGGAGCAGAGCTCTGATATTTGGCACCGTCAATCTGCTCCAAGGTCTGGACTAGAATCTAAAGATTTCAGCTTCCCAGCTCCAAGTATTGGTGTTTTATGCCTGAATTGATAGCAAAAATCGTCAAATTTCACATGAAAAGTTGACCTGTGACCCCTGTGAAGGTCAGATGGGTCTGTAATTGCTAACACTGGATGACCCTAGGCCCTGCCCTGATAAACCTCTGAACGTAACCCAACGAATGTGGAAGTTATTAAAGAATAGCTGTGTCTCCTGAGTCCTGAAAATGGAGCCTTAATCAGTTTGTCCAATGTAAAACCAGAAATAAAGGAGCTGGCTAAAATGGTGCAGTTGTGCATAAACATTACTACAGTGGACGGGTTCATTCTACACTATATTATAAACTAAGGTTCCTGGCGGGAGGAGGGAGAAGGGGGGAGAAATGTTGTTTTCTGCAATTTAAAAAAAAAAGGCCTATATGACTTGAGTTACTTGAATTATTTGGACTTTGTTGAAAAAGAGCTGTCTAACTGTTCTGATTCCTCACTGTTTATTCACATGCTGTTGAATTAAATCAACATGGCTTAATTTCCACTCCTCATGATCACAAACACACTGTTAAGGTGTTGTAGTTCCGTCCAGACGCCGTAGATGGCAGTGTCGCAGTCTATGGTCGCGACCGGTGGCGCCGTTGCAATGACGTCACATCCTCTAGTTCAGCACTCAACACCGACCAATCCTGGGAAAGCTTGTGAAATTACGTCACGCCATTCAAAAGTTATTAGCGCGAACCTGTTTTTTTTACTACGGAAAGTAAAATGTTAGGTGCGGTAGTTTTTTTGTGATCAAAAGTTGTATTGTGTGTTTCATGCAATAATAATATGACCTAACAACAGATGAATTCGTACATAAACAGGTCCTAAACTATGCAATGTCATAGTTTTGAAGTTTAGAGCCAAAACAGGTTGAAGTGTCAGTAGTCGCTGCAGGGACGATTGATACAGCTGTTTCAAATGTCCCTCACGCCTCCGTGCGTAGTGATTGTGGTCACACTGCGCGATCAATATCTGTATATAAATCACCGTATTAATATTCTATTGTTCTGCAATGAACAACAACCGATTTGAATGAACAACATATTTTTAATAAACACCACATATTTTTAATGAACAAAACGTGTTTATGACATGAATCAACAGATATTCAGCAAAGTGAGGGGAAAATGCCGAGGGTAAAATGACAATATGTTCAACTGTGTATCCATAAACATGACTTAGGACAGGGAAATAAGTAAATAAAATGAAAATGCAGTCGTCCAACAACTCGTACAAAAGAAGAAAGGCGAGTTTAATCGAAATGCGGATCTTGACAATTACGCACGGGACAAAAATATTTATTTCTTTATTTATTTATTACACATCCCCACCCCGTCTGGTCTTCCGACAAGGATGTAATTTATTTATTTGTTTGTTTGTTTGTTTGTTTATTATTCTGCACCAACGCCAAGATCAGTAAATAAATAATAACCAAAATGACGGCTTGGATGAAAGCTATGTCAGACACACCAGGTTCAATAAAGCTTCAAAGGGGAAAAAAAGTTTTTCAGCTCAGTGCGTCGTTCAGCGCCGCGTCCGGTCGGCTGGATCACTTTACTCTTAGCGTCACATATCGCCGCGAAGGGGGTTGCATTGGAATGAATTGAAATCCCCGCTCGTCACCTCATGACGAAAAACGGGTACCTAATGAGTCAGGCATGTGACGAGGAGGGACAGTGACCGTTCGTCAGGGGGTTGACGCACTGGGAGTGAGAACGTGTTGATTACCAACTTGTAATTTCACCAATATTATGCCTCTCCTGTCTTCTATGTAATTTTCACACTTGGCAAATTCATCCTGCGGATTAAACCTTCTGGGCCTGTGGGCTGCATGTTTGACACCCCTGATGTAGACTTGCCATCCCCTCTCACATTCCTGACCCTCAAGACTGTACTTTCTTAATAAAGACAAACATAATTAGAATTTAATTTTAGTTTAACATTATTGTCATGTTTTCAACTACAACAGAACACTTATGTTTCTTTGACAAGTAATGATGTAGGCTGTGAGCGTCTGCTGTTGGTGATTTCTCTAAAAGTAAAGGTTTAATGTAATAAAACAAAACATTTATCTTTATATGCAGCTGAATACTGTTAAGATTCACTGCACTCTGAACGTCTGGAGCCTGACTTTTCATCACCTCTGTAAAGATGTGTATTATTTTCAGAATAAAATGCCTTTAACCTAGTAAGACAAAACCAGTCAAATTGTCACCTCTTAAAGGGAATTTCACTGTTTTCTCCATGGACATACAGTACTGGTATGTGTGTGTGCGTGCCCGTGTCCTCCTGCCGCCCTGCTGCATCACACAACACAGTCTGGACCGGCACAGGAACTGGCTGCAGTGATCCAGTAAATCCTGTCACCCACTCAAACCACCAGATATGAGCAATCCAAACCACTTTAAAATATCTGATGGATTGCCCAATGTCTCAGCCACTGCAAGGGACTGTCAGTCCAATTGCAACACATGCCATTCCTGTTTCTCATTACTGTGTAATACTTCTGCAAAACACAAACAGATGGGTAATGACAGCAAGAGGAGCAGAAGAAATAGAGTGAGAGAGATTGAGATGAGTAATACATTATTAGTGTCTGGTATCAGCGACTTCAGTGAAGGAAGAGCAAGAGAGAGGAGTGAGTAAGACACAGGGATGGTGGAAAGATAGAGTTCAGAGTAGGAGAGAAAAGTTACAGGGAGGGAGATAATGATGGAAGAGAAAGAAAAAGAGATAAATCATGGGGATACAATCAGGAAAATAGAAATAAAGAGAGCAGGACTGAGGGAGAGGGGGAGATAGATCACAAACAGTCGTATATCAAGATCTCCCCTCGGCGTTTTGATGGCAGCTGGTGGGTTATGACATCCTTAGTCAATTATGTCTCCATGGATACAGTTTTTGGCATCAGGCATTGCTGCAAACTGCTGGAAAACACAACACGCAGTGACGTTATGTAATGCGTGAGCATGGTGTTTCAGACCGCAGCCAGACAGCCATGACACAGAAACGAGGAGCCAGAGAGACTCACAACACTGTCTCCATGATGAGAAACAGAAGAGGAGCTCTGCACAACAATAAGCAGCATGGGAAATGACTTGAACTCACACCTAGTTTTTTGTCAAATCATTTGGAAGTCACAGATGACAGCAGTGGATGTTATGACATGTGCACGGTGAAAGGGACGACAGCTGATGGACGCTGTTTTGGCTACGAAGGCGGAACGACACAACACCAGGGGATGAAGCAAGAGGAAGAAATATTTCATCCAGAAATAAGTTCAGATCTGACGATGTGCTTTGTTTATGATATGTTTGGATTGCGCAGTCAAGCAGTCCAGTGTCTCTCAGAGTCATGTCCATGTTGGACAATTCTGCACCACATGGTTTATGTGTCTCTGTGTGTTTTTGCTCGGTGGCATCATTTACCCTCCTAAGCCTTATTTACAGTACCTTAATGACAGGACCACAGGCATGATGATGCATCACTGCTACACACAGAGACGGGCTGAGGGTCAGTTTACATGTGTGGCGTGACTGCGGTGCATTTAAGTATTTAAGCGTCATAAACAACAAAGCCCACAGTGGGGCCAATCTCTCAGATGAGAGGGACAATTGCCTTAATGAAGTGTAAAAGGCTGCAGATGCAAACAGGGAGTCTGCAGGCGAACGTCAGACACCGGCCTAAACACTGTTTTAGGGACTGAAATTACAGTTTAGCTGCTGCTCTGTCTACCACCAACACACCACTTTCAGGAACCTGCAGTGTCGCGAGCTAACAAGGGTTTAGTCCTTCATTCATCGTCTCAGTCACTCATCTGTCACTGTAATAGGGGATGGCACATTAAGAATGGGGGCTCTCAGCTGATCACAGGACACACTCACCTCAGCAAAAACGCAAGCTAAATGTCAGGTTAAGACACAGTTATGTTTCCATCAGCTTCAATGTGAAGTCACTATCGCTGAGCTGTGTCATTTGATACAATACAATATGATACATTTTAATTGTCCACCAGGTGGAAAATTGCCTTTGGCTCACTGTAAAAAGATACACATTAGAAACACAGTTAAAAACACTGTTAGAGAATTAAGGACACAGTTAAAAACACATTTAAACAAATATAAGAATTAAAATGGAGAGAAGAAGGAGAGGAAAATACTAAAACTTACTTGAATGCTGTCTGCTCACAGATGTTTAAGTCAGGGAACAGTGTTTAAAACAGACTGATTGGTAAAGTGAAAACTGAGCATGACATGACTGAAAGTGAGGTAACGTAGGCAACCAGGGGGGTCACATGATTCTCCAGAATCACAGGAGATGATATCATTATGAATGTCGTACTTTTACAAAAATCTTGGAGGATCCGTTAGGCTACTTCAAGCTTCTGGAGAACAGATTTCATCACTTTCTCTCTGACTCTAGACGTCACAGACAGCCCCACTTCACTGACTTAAAGGGACAGTTCAGTTTTTTTTTTTTTTAAAGTGGGGTATGAGGTACAAATGGCCCCTCAGTATAATATCTGCAGTAGACAGCTCTCTGCTCTCCCCCAGTTAGACAGAGACAGGAGATTAACAGCTGTGAACAGACCCAAACTAACAGCGTATTTTATCTGCCTACAAGTCCCATCTGAAAATAATACTGGTTAGTGCCACGGTCAGACTTTTAGCAGTGTGTGGAGGAGGCAGAATGATACAGCACATTTGCAGACTGCCTGTGTGGAGGAATAGCTGCATCTCATTCCCTGGTATTGCTTGGTGATAAAGCTCATTTCCACTGTACATATCATACAACATAATTTTCACATTTCCTTGTTCAAGTTAAATGTAGTTTCTGTGTTTGTTCATTCATTCATAAGTAAATGGACAAATTGTATTATGTAGGCTGAAAACGAGCTTGCCCTCTTTTACGTATTGTAACAGTTGTAAATGTTCCTTTAAGAACGTAAGCGTGAAGGCGCCGGGACGTCATTGAGCGTCGCGCCGCGTTGTTTTGTTTTCAGTTGAGAAGAAGGCTACCCGATGAGTGGACGCCATTAGCTTACTGAGCTGCCGGTTTCTCCCTATGGTTTCTCCTTTTTCTTCTTCTTAACTCAGCTAACAGTGAGTAAAGTGAGACCGCTTCTTTGTCATGTATGATAGTATGAAGTGTTCGGCTCAATAAAAGGGCAAGAGTGAAGTCCCAAGTGAACTATTTTTGTGGACATTACTGTTTTTCCTGCTCACACGACCGACTCTCACTCACGAACTGTTACAAGTGGCGCCCGAACATTTTTTTCTTTTTCCTTGGACCTTTCCTCAACAAGCTCTCCGAGACCGAGCTGGAGGTTGTTGTTTTTTCTTTATCGTTTTCTCATCGTGCTGGACTGAGTTGTGCTTCACCGCGTGCGGCGGCAACATCACAGGCAACAGGCGGGTGTAGCGGCGGTGCTAACTCCGGCGGAGAGGCTTCTTCTTCTTTCCACCATCTCCGGACCTGCTGGTGCGGGCAGCGGCGCGCTGCGGAGGTTCCTGCCGGCGGCTGGCGAGCGGCTCCCGTTGGACTGCACGTGCTGGCGAGGACTTTGAGAAGGCCTACCAGTCCATCTACCCTCTGCACAGCTAAAGAAACCCGAGTTTAAGGTGGGCAAGCTGATGGAGTTCCACAGCGGCATGACGGAGGAGGCATCCGGTGGCGTCGTTGGAGCCAAGGTGGAGGGAGCTGGCGGCTGCGAGACCCCCATCCAGGGGGCGGTTAGAAAAAAAAAAAGACACTTCTAAACAAGTTGTACGGCCTTTCCACTTAACATGTCTGTGCTAAGTGGTATTGTTAAGTGCAGGTATTGATAGCTGCATGTTGACTTTTGACTCAAAAAAAAGAAAAAAAAAATTAATTACAAAAACAGTGAGAAAATGGAAGCTAGGGTAACTAATCTTGACTTCGCAGACTCTGACCCCTTCCTCCCTTCCTAGACCGCTGTTCAGGAGACTGATGAAGGGACTCATGACGTTGACATGTCTGACTCACCTCTGTCCACTGACCCTGTTAGGCCCTACAGCCTGAGACCCAGACGGAACCCCAGAGTGACCTCTGGATGGACTGACAGTAGGTGGACTAATCCATATCATACTGACAGACTTGACTTAAGGTGAATGTTTTGGTTCATGTAAATGTGTATTAATGAGTAATGTGTGTTCTATACCTGTGGTTTAAGTTTTCTATCCAGACTACCTGAGTGGTAGTGTCAGTGTTTTTCCATTGAAAACTGTTTACGTATTGATAACTATTTCAAGATGTTCTCATAACAGAAGGGTAAGAATATTGTTCATAACGTGGGACTTCATATTTGCTACGGTAGAATGCGTTGTGTTTTTCATTTCAATTTGTCATTGAGGACTTTACATTCGCTTGGTACTGACATGTATGCCAGCTGCCTGCATAATATACTGTATACTGCCCTGTTTAGTTATGACAGCTTAAGTGCTTTTCATGTATGAGAGTATGTTAAGTATAGCCTGTTTCTCGGATGCGTATGGCTGGGGACAGCCTTTGTCTTACTGGGGGGAATATGTAACAGTTGTAAATGTTCCTTTAAGAACGTAAGCGTGAAGGCGCCGGGACGTCATTGAGCGTCGCGCCGCGTTGTTTTGTTTTCAGTTGAGAAGAAGGCTACCCGATGAGTGGACGCCATTAGCTTACTGAGCTGCCGGTTTCTCCCTATGGTTTCTCCTTTTTCTTCTTCTTAACTCAGCTAACAGTGAGTAAAGTGAGACCGCTTCTTTGTCATGTATGATAGTATGAAGTGTTCGGCTCAATAAAAGGGCAAGAGTGAAGTCCCAAGTGAACTATTTTTGTGGACATTACTGTTTTTCCTGCTCACACGACCGACTCTCACTCACGAACTGTTACAGTATATTGAAAGTAGTAGTAGCACCTTCTTACTCACCTCTGTGCTACTGACAACTCCTTTATTTGTTTATGTATTTCCATACACACGAGCACTGTCACCTCTGTGTGTGTATGTTTGTGTGTGGGTGTCATTATCAAACCCAGTGCACCTGGGTTTGTGTGCCTTGATAAAGACTTTGTGTGCCTTGATAAAGACTTTTATCAGAGGCTTAGGACAAAAACCCTCCGTTAGTGCTAATCTGGATTGTTTTATCAACAACACCTCTTTAAAGCACAATCATGTGCCAACATCAGCTTCTATCCAAAGCAAACTCCCTCCATTGGCTAACAGTGGATAACACCGCTATGCTTCACTATACTAACACGCATTAGACTATTATTAGTGGTTAGCAAACAGCAGTGTGTGCTCTGAGTTGGGCTTAAACGTCATATTTTTCACCTTTTACATATAAACCCAACACAAAACCTGATGAATAAGGATGAAAATGTCCCATAACAGGGAGGTATGGAGATAGACTGACACTATATTATTGACTTGAAATTGACTCATGAACATCAATATTTCCGTCCCAGTGATTCTGCAATTGGGGTCTACTAATATGAAATTATATAAATGGATGATATCATAGTGAACCTTTTTAAAATGTCAGATTGGAAAATAGGACAGCATCTATTAGAACCTCATCTACTGTAAGGCAGTTCAATCAGTAGATATCAATGTGTTATTGTTTTGAGATTTTTAATAGATTATTACCTTTGGAATGTATTGCCTGCTCTGTTTAAAGCAACACTATGTAGTCTCCGAGCATCAGTGACAAGTGATTCTCAAAGTTGGGTCCTTGAAAGGGTTTAAGGGGGTCCCCAACTTTTTCTCAAAATTTTATCACTTTTTTTTTTATACAGAAATATTACATTTTTTTTCATAAATTTCTTAAAATCTTTCCAAAATGTCACGCCACTGGCCCTAATTTGAACATACATTGACTAAAAAAAGTAATGTAATTCAGTCTCAGAACAAATATTTGTTTGTTTCAAAAGGGGGAGGTCCATGGTCTATAGGGGTCCTTGATCTAAAAAAATTTGAGAACCACTGGCCTAGATATCGGGCCGGTGTTGTATACATTTTCAGCTCCCCAACAGAATCTCACTCCCCTGGTCAGAGTAACAGAGTTGGATTTTGATCAAGCTCAAGCCCGGGCTCTCCCTGCTCCTCTCACCTGCACACAAGCGCCCTGTGCTGGTACGCATGGCCGGCCAGCCTCCCCTCCAGAGCTTCGACGACACACAAAAGGTGTAAGGTTTGTGTTTGATCCCTTTCTCGCTATTTTTTTCTTCTGTAAAAAAAATTTAATTTTTTTTTTAAGTTAAAAAAAAACAAACAGTTTTTAAAAATATATATTTTTAAATAGTTAAAAAAAAAAGTTTTTACGAACATTTATTTATTTATTTTTTATTATTATTGGTGAAGTGAAATGATAGACGAGGTGACATAAGGGACAAATACGTTACAACACATGGACAAACATACAAACAGTCGACATAGGTATGGACAACAACAGGAAATGACGTGATACTATGATACATGAATGTAGTATTAAGTGTGTGTGTGTGTGTGTGTGGGTGTGTGTGAGAGGCAGGTAAAAAATATTGTTTTTATAGTTTTTTTAAGGCTGTCAAAGTTAACGCAAAATGCTTTTAACAGCACTATTTTTTTTAACGCACGATTTGAACCTCGGGCCACTCCGTAGTTTGGGAAAACAGAGAAGCTGCTTCTCAGATGTGACCACACAGACAGAGTTACTACGGTTACCGCGACGCTCCCATCCCCCGGATTTTCTGCAGTTGGATTTACATGATAAAAAAAAATAAATAAAAAAAAGTTGGATTTACATGATACAGTCTGAGACATGAAACTCATGGACTGAGGAGTCGTCCCACTGCGGTCTGCACGTCACACCAACGATCGTGCGTTTTGTCTTGGGGGGTAATTGGGGGTGGGTAAGAGAGGGTTTTGTCTTGGGGGAATCAGGGTGGGTAAGAGAGGGTTTTGTCTTGGGGGTAATGGGGGTGGGTAAGAGAGGGTTTTGTCTTGGGGGTAATCGGGGCGGGTAAGAGAGGGTTTTGTCTTGGGGGTAATTGGAGGGTATTGGTGGGTAAAGGGTGGAGGGTGGGAGTTAAAGGGGCAGGGGGGGATTTGAGGGGAGGGGCTTGTTTTTCTTCTACTCTTCCATTCTCCTTCTCTTCTCTCCTCCCTTTCTTTTTTCTCTCGTTCTTTCCTTTCTCTCCTCTCCCTCTTCTCATTCTGTTCTCTCCTCTTTTTCTTTTCTTTCAGCCCTCACCCTCTTCTCATTATTTTCTCTTTCCTCACATTCTCTCCTTTCTTGTTCTTTTCTTTCTCTCTTTTCCCTTTTCTCATTTTTTTCTCTCTCCTCTTTTTCTCTCCTCTCTTACTCCTCTCTTTCTCTCCTCTCCATCCTCTCATTTTTCCCTCTTTCATCCTTTTCCTTCTTCTCCTGCTTCTTCCGCTCCTTCATCTCCTCTTTGACCCTCTTCTCTTCCTCCTTCTTAATCTTTGCTTTCTCCTTATCAGTTTTGGAGGCCACTTCCTGAAGCTCAGTGTTTTCACTGGTCAGGCGCTGCATGTCTTCCTCCATCCTTCTGGTCTGTAACAGCCAGTGTCTCTCCTTGTTGAGCCAGCTCTCCTCCATGTCTATTCTCTTTCTGTACAGCTGCTCTTTCTCTTTCTTCTCCTGTGCAAGTCTTTGCTGCAGGGTGTTGACTTTGGCCTCGCAGTCAGCCTCGCATTGCAGGAGCTTGGTCTTTAAGTTATCGAGCTTGAGGGTGCGCTCAGTCTCGACCCTGGTGATCTCCTCATTCTTCTCTTTAATGAGGAGCTCGACCTTCTCCTCACAGCTCGTCTGCAGAGCTTGAAGCTCAGCAGCTGCCTTCTCTTCCTTTACAGTCATCTGATGCAGGGCATTGACGTTGGCCTTGCAGTCAGCCTCACATTGCTGGAGCTCGGTCTTCATGTCCTGGAGTTCCAGCCAGCACTCCAGGTTCTTTTGTGCCAGTGTTGTATTTTCAGTCGTAGCACTGGCGATTACTTTGTCCTTCTCTTGCATGATGAGCTCAACTTTCTTGTCATAGCTCTCCTGCAGAGCTTGAAGTTCAGCAGCTGCCTTCTCTTCCTGGGCTGTCATCTGGTTCTGCCACTTTGAATTAAGCTGAGCCTGCGACTGGGCAAAGGAATCCTCCATCACTTTAATTTTCTCTTCCTTCTCGTCACGACTCTTCTGCAGAGCTTGAAGTTCAGCAGCTGCCTTCTCTTCCTGGGCTGTCTTCTGGTTCTGCCAAGTTGAATTAAACTGAGCCAGCGACTGGATGAAGGAATCCTCCATCATTTTAATCTTCTCATCACATCTCTCCTGCAGAGCTTGGAGCTCAGCAGTTGCCTTCTCTTCCTTGGCTGTCATCTGGTTCCTCCAAGTTGTATTGAACTGGACGAGTGACTGGACAAAAGAGACCTCCATCAGCTGAATCTTCTGGTCTTTCTCTTCACAGCTCTTCTGCAGAGCTTGGAGCTCAGAAGCTGCCTTCACTTCCTTTGCAGTCATCTGGTTCTTCCATGTTGTATTGAACTGGCCGAGTGACTGGGCGTAGGAGTCCTCCATCGCTTTAATCTTCTTGTCACAGCTCTTCTGCAGAGCTTGGAGCTCAGTAGCTGCCTTCACTTCCTTTGCAGTCATCTGGTTCTTCCAAGTTGCATTGAACTGGCCGAGTGACTGGGCGAAGGAGACCTCCAGAGCTTGGAGCTCAGCAGCAGCTTGCTCCTCCCTGGCAGTCAACTGGTCCTGCCACATTGAATTGAGCTGAGCCTGTGACTGGACGAAGGAGTGCTCCATCAGCTGAATCTTCTGGTCTTTCTCTTCACAGCTCTCCTGCAGAGCTTGGAGCTCAGCGGCTGTTTGCTCCTGACTGGCAGTTAACTGGTTCTCCCAGGTTTCATTGACTTGAGCCAGTGACTGGGCGAAGGAATCCTCCATATATTTAATATGTCGGTCCCTCTCAATCACCTGGTTATTGAGCCAGTCTCTGTTCATCTGGCAGGCATTGAGATCAGTCATGCAGCAGTGGAGTTCATACATCTTTGCATGGATGAATTGCTCCATTTCCCACTGCCTGCCCTGATACCAAGCCTCCCTGGCCTTGGCAGATTCATTCTCCATTCCCAGGTTTCCCAGATTGTTTCTGGTCTCAAAGAGTGTAGACTCCAAGGAGTCCATTTGCTGCTTCAGAGCAGCATTTTCCTCGGCCAACACTTTGTTCACGATGTGTGAGTTGAACAAGGCTGTTTGAAGGTAGTGCAGCATTTGAGGAGAAAACTCCTGTTGCTGGCTGTCATTTTCAAACACTGCTTGTCTGGTTGAGTTATGTTCTGCCATCTTTACTGAACACAAAATGTTTAGCGTGGTTGAAGATGTAGCAGAAGTTGAGCGAAATTAATTAATTATTTAAATGTATTACTTGTAATTATGAATTACTTGTAATTTCTCGTAATTAACTAATTTCAATCGATGAGTGGTAACTAAACAGAAATGTGGGACTTAGTCTCGGTCACTGTTAGTATGCACTGAGAGATGTCTGTGTGAGGTCAGGTTTATAGACCACTTCGGCGTCGACGTCACAGTGACGTACTGGTGGCAGAAAAATACCGGAAGTAAGCAACAAATACACGTCCTGACATACAGCTCAACATTAAAAAGCAGCGCAGCTGCTTGGCTGCAGCACGACCCTAAGCTGTGATGATGAGCCACATTAGAGGGTGAATTTTATTTAATTTTCGTAATCGCGGTGCAGAACAGTGAGTTTGGAGCTGACGAAAGGAGAGAAAAAAGAGAGTCGTGCCGCGGCGAGACCGGTGAAATGCTGATTAGAGAGGGAGCGATCAGTGGTGACCGCCGCGCTGACGGACCCGGTGGAAAATGGGGTGATACAACGACTGCTGAGGAGGAACTATAAAGAACTCAGCTGTGATTTAAACTAGGACCTAAACCGAGTCGAGTAGAGCCGAGCTGTAACTGTGTAGTGGAGAAGCGGCAACACACGCGCGTCCCCTCATGATGCAGCTGCATCTCTAGGTCACTGGTGTGTGAGTGTGAGAGAAAGAAAAGCTCTGAGTTGCTTGGGCAGACGTTGTTTGGTGTCACCCGCTGATTTGCACATGTAGGCTACAATATCTAGACCCCGAATATAAGACGACCCGTCCTTTACAACTTTTTTCGACGGAAAAAATACTCTTATCAGTCAGTGTATAAACTATATGTAGATATTGCGTGCATCGTTTAGGGATTTTTATTAAACATTTACTGTTTCATTCAGGGTAAACGTTAACACGTGTACACGTTCACCCTCTTATTCATTTATTTTGACATTCATTCATTCATTTTTACACACATCGGGTCATGAGCGGTGTCCCTAGCAACGGTCTGCGATATAGCCTAACAACGGTCTGACTAATACAGAAATAACAGACATGGATCCGTTAAATAAACTGTAATATACAGCCATACAAGTAGGCTACAGTTTGCTGTCATACCGTAGTTGATGGACTTGTTGATGATCGCCCACGCAGCGTTTTGTGTCCCTAGGCAGTAGCCTACGTCGGTCCGTAACACACAACACACTCCGTTGCTAATCGTTAACTTAGCCTACTCAGGTATGACAACCTGTTATCTGTTGACAAAACATTAAAATAATCAGAGAAGGCCTCTGTATGATCCATCTTCCTCTGATTTGATCGCTCTTGATGCCGGCTTTCCACTGTTGACACCAGATCAGCTGTCACGTTCTGCCACCAGTGAAGCCCCGCCCACAACATACGTCATCAATGTTTATAAACATAGAAATGGTCTATAGCCTTCCTTACTAGAGATCAAAGGAACATTAGCTGTGTCCCAATTCAGGGGCTGCATCCTTCGGAGGGTGCATTTGAAGGCCGATTACGTCACAGCGCTGCGCGAAGGCTGTCCCAATTCGTCTAAATTCGAAGGGTCCTCCAAATGCAGCCTCCAAATGCGTCCTCCTTTCCCCTGCATTCGGAGGATGCACCGCGAGTATCCTTCGCGGCCTCCCGTATCCCAAGATGCTTTGCTGCACCGTTGTTGTTATTAGCAACCTAGCCGTTAGCTATCGAACGGAGCAGCTCTGTGCTGTAGCCACGGTAACCCGGCTCTGCGGCCGGCTCGGAGGCGTGGCTGCCCGCTGCTGAGCTCTGCTCTGGCTGCACAGGTGAGGAGCGGAGGTGTGTGTGACAACTTTTAATAAGAAAGCTATGAAAACACATTACTTGTGCTCTTTATTCTCTATTCACTTAATAGCCTGAAGCCCCCCCCCCCCTGGCATGGTTTGTTTATTAGTATATTAATGATAACTGCCCTTGTATTGATTCTACTTCTTGAAAAAAAAAAAATAGAGGAGGAGGAGCGGTAGAGCCGTTACAAGCGGCACTTTTAAATGTTTAACGTCCGGCCGTTGTTTACGTTCGGCCGTTGTTTACGTTCGGATCAGGTAATGCTCTGAAGGCTAGACCGTCCCATTTACCGACCGTTGATGCAGCCCTTGGAGGAGCCTCTGAAGCCGTTGCCTCCGGAGACCGCGTAGGCTGGGTCCTCCGAAGGCTGCAGCCCCTGAATTGGGACACAGCTATTCTGTATGACATCATGTGTGACAGCAGAATGTCATGTCATGACATCACATCACATGTGACATCAGAATATGATGACATCACTGAACCCAGTGATGGATACATCATGTGACTTTACATAAAAAAATGATCCTGTGGTTTGACCATAGACTGTATGAGGGTTTGACATGTGACGTGTACCACTGTTCTACTGGACACAAAAATACAAAAAGCTCAACACTGCAAATAGTATAATCACTTCAAGTCTTTTTAAAATGCTAGTATGATATGAAGTTTCAAACATCAACACATTAGTACTCTTATTGTGACATTTCATATTAAAGCAGAAGTAAGCGATCCGGTCGTTTTGGTTAAAGGGATAGTTCACCCTAGAATGATATTTCGCTCATTATCTACTCACCCTCATGTTGACTAAGGGCTGGAAGAAGTTTCAGAGTCCTCCGTCCCTTCTCTGAGTTACAGGGGGTCTTAGCGTAGCAGTGCATTTCAAAGCAACGGTTGTAAAGGGACACCAGAGCTCTTCGTAAAAAAACACACACAAAAAAACATCCAAATACCTCCATGATGCTCGTATGTAATGTCCGTCTTGTGCTGAAGCCCCAAATTGCGTAATTGTCCCGAAAAAAATTAAATAAGTCCACATTCCAAGCATGTTTGTAGCATTAGCTCTGTGTCTGTTGTCCGGTCTTCCGCTGCCAGCGCGCATGCGCAACCAGACTGAGACTCGAGTCGGTCTCAGTGCGAACTTTGTGCATGCGCGCTGGCAGCGGAAGACCGGACAACAGACACAGAGCTAATGCTACAAACATGCTTGGAATATAGACTTATTTAATTTTTTTCGGGACAATTACGCAATTTGGGGCTTCAGCACAAGACGGACATTACATACGAGCAGCATGGAGGTATTTGGATGTTTTTTTGTGTGTGTTTTTTTACGAAGAGCTCTGGTGTCCCTTTACAACCGTTGCTTTGAAATGCACTGCTACGCTAAGACCCCCTGTAACTCAGAGAAGGGACGGGGGACTCTGAGACTTCTTCCAGCCCTTAGTCAACATGAGGGTGAGTAGATAATGAGCGAAATATCATTCTAGGGTGAACTATCCCTTTAACTTCCTGTCAGCCGATGGAGTTAGCAGTCCCCGCCCTCGTCCCTACAGTACATCACCACATTCACGTGCATCCCTTGGCTGCACACACAGAGAGGACCGCCCCTTTATGCCGTTCTCTCTCCTCATTGGATAAAGGTTGTAGGATACAAGGAAAGTTTTCTCCTCGGCTTACAGCAGAGCAGAGTGACTGACAGACCCGTGTTTCAGACCAAACACTCTATAGAAGTGATTGCTGTAGGAGGATATAACTTATACTTAAGACTTATTCATGGGTTGCAGTGACGTCACGTCGAAGGGACCGCCGCCATATTTGTGTCTGATTTGACAGGTCTCCTCATATGACAGCATGCAAACCGCAGGATGGAAATGACAGTTTCTTGACAAAATGACAGGGTTTCATACATCCTGTCTGGGTTTATATCTCTATAACAACAGACTAACTCTATATTATCCCACTTATTACACAGTTTATGAATTAATTAATTAATTTGAGACATAATGTTGATCAAAGTCCTAGTCCAGTCACTTCTCCGCTGTTTGCTCCTCACCCTCCTCTCGGTCGACTCGTGTGTAGTTGTTTTCAACGAGCTTTTGATAATCAATCAGTAGATTGATGAATTATCATGTAAATGTTACGATGTGCGCATTTATGTAGTCCTGGCTGTCATAAGAGATGACGGTTACGGGACACAGCTGGTCACAGCTGTGACACTGCGCTGGCCCGTCCGCTCTGATCGCAGGTTTGGTTCCAGCAGCGGTGAGGGAGGCAGAGAGCCTCCACTCTCCCTCTAACAAGCTACAAGTCATGTTTCTAACATCACAATTAGTCTGAAGCTGGTAAAAATGAAACACAAGGTAAAAATCCTTGATA
Organism: Trachurus japonicus; assembly: GCF_045865225.1. NCBI lineage: Eukaryota > Metazoa > Chordata > Actinopteri > Carangiformes > Carangidae > Trachurus > Trachurus japonicus. Next base: position 484 of record NW_028221249.1, on the reverse strand, counting down.
GTTCTTCTGCCCTGCTCCGCTGATCAGAGCGGCGTCCCTAGCAACGGCCCGTTTTACTTAGCAACGGTCTGTTATACAGAAATAAAATACTGAATGCAGAATCAGTGAGTAATTAATAAGAAAGTAATCAAAATGCAGAATTCAAAATATCCATGTTATAATAAAAAAAAAAGTGAATCCTCTCTTTTAGTGAGACTTGTCACAGCCCACGCTGCCACTGATAGACATTCCGCCTATATTTTACGTCTCTTGGGATGGAATAAAACTGCAGTCCGGGGTTTTTTTGGCGACTGCTATCACATTCAACAGCACAATATAATCCTGGCATCTTTCAAATAATGTCAATTTTCGGTCTCTTGCTGATTTCCTCCAACTACTCCACTTGTTCTGGTAACGTGACACTATGATCTGTGCCCAGATTGCCCTGATTCGGACACAAATATGGCGGTGCAGAAACACAGTGACGTCATGTGAATCTAATGAA
>NW_028221248.1:0-27697 GCF_045865225.1 Trachurus japonicus | reverse complement strand
TACAATAGATAAAAATACAAAATGTAAGGCTATAAAAACACCTCAGTCATTTGTCTTCAGTATCACCACCCTAAACTTCAGCTTGGAGTTTGATCGACCTCTGACCTCTTCTACGAAACACCCCATCGATGATGATGTCAAACATCCTCTGTTGTGTCATTTACACTTTTTGTTACAGATGTAAAAGCTTAAAGAAATCAGGACTGAGGACAAATTTTAAACACTACACTTTTTCTTAATCATTGCTGATATTAATCTTTGGTAACACTTTACTTGACGAGTGGGTGCATATAAGACCTTTCATAAGGTTTTCATAACACATTCATGACAGCTTCATAAGGCGTGACTCAACATTAATACATTGGCTTATATGGAATAACGACCTGGAGATTTTTTTCAAAATAAGAGTCCCCTAATTGCACCTGGAAATATCAGCATTTTATTGCAATGGTTCATAGCTTGTGAATGTTATCATGTATGTCACTTTACAATACAGTGGACGTTTCATTATATATATATATATATATATATACTGGACAGGTGGAGAAAAATTCATAACTGAATGACAAATTCTGCATACATGACTTTAACTTAGCCTTTGTATGAGGGTTAGTTTGTATTTTATCCCAGTAGGCCTGCTTCCAGGTGTGATAAGGGACTTTGATGAAACATCTGGGTAACACACTATGCGTTTGTGACTGTTTTATGAGGCCTTAATGAACTATTGCAATGCTGATGAGGGTATTTAGGGTCCGGGCAGCTAAGCTGCCGGGACACTATTGTATTCCTAGGAATTCTTCTTCTTCTTCTTCTTCTTCTTCTTTCTTTCTTTCTTCTTCTTCCAAGGAAGTCATACTTCCCATGGGCGAAAACTCACCAAACTTTGCACAAAGGTTCAGTCCCATGCCAGATGCACTCAACTCCAAGGACATGTGCCCCCCCCTCCTAGGGGGGGCACAATAAGCGTTTAAATTTAAAAACTTTAAAAATTCCTACCAAACCAACGGTAGATGCTACAGTGTTGAAACTTCACCACAATGTAGCCTCAATACTGCTGAAACTTTTGTCCACTTAAACTTATTACAAATTATGAAGTCCATCACTCTGTTTTTTTCAATAACTGTAAAACTTTTAAAATGTATCTCCTCCCACAATTTTTGCTCAATTGTCACCAAACTTGCTACAGAGCATCTCCAGACCGTCCTCCACAAAACTTGTTTCTCGGATTTTTGATTAAGCAAAAATTGAGCCTACAGTGCATGAAAACGTTTGACTGTAAACAGTACTGTAAACATATACCATCAAATTCTTGCTAAATACATTTTCAAACTTCCTGAAAAAAAAAGAGAATATTCTGGAGTCATGGTTGATGAAGTTTAGCAAATATCAGAATTTTATCTCAAAAACTGAATTTTCTAGAACATTTTGAATTCTGCTCTCATGGGAACAACTGCAGCCAATGTGAGAGTGGAATTTATAAACATCATATTTTCTCTTATGAAGCAAAACACGTATCATTAAAAACAAATCACCAACATTTCCATGCTGTCAAGATGCAATTTATGTATTATCAGATTTTTGTTTAGATGACTGAATTATTGACATTTTGACCATTTCATCACAACAGCTGCCCGGGCACTGGCTCACCTGAGTGGATAAATGAAGCTACACAGCAGGTCTCACTAACAGCCAATTAGCTCAGCGAGTTAGGAGCTGATTCTTGGTGTCAGAGATTGTGAGTTCGAGACCCAACAAGGATGATGATGACAGATCAAGATGTCACATGTCCTCAAGCTGTTTTGCTGTCTAAATGCAATTTATGTATTAACAGATTTTTGTTTAGATACTTTTTGAAATCTGCCTTGACAACAGCTGCCCGGGCACTGACTCACCTGAGTGGATAAATGAAGCTACACAGCAGGTCTCACTAACAGCCAATTAGCTCAGCGAGTTAAGAGCTGGTTCTTGGTGTCAGAGATTGTGAGTTCGAGACCCAGCAAGGGAGATGATGACGATGATGATCCAAATAGCTTGGACTGGACCATGTGCGAAAGCTCTTAACATCTTAGACTCATAGTAGATGTTTGACAAATACATATCATTATTTTACCTCAAAAACTGATTTTTCTTTTTACTGTGGTTTCAAATCTGCCAACACGACAGTGAATGACTTACTCAATTTGTGAAGCCACTGTTGAATGCCACTTGTCAAGTAGCTCAGTGCGATAGACAACAGTCTTTGGTTCCCGAGGTTGTGGGTTCAATCCTCAACTAATGCAAATTGAACATTATAAGGTCAACTGTCCTGTCTTCCTATTCTCCTGTTTGTTGCTCAGAATTGCCTAAATTTGCCCAAAAGTAGCCCGGACCCTATGGGATCAAATAAGGGTCATAAAGATTCTGTACTTGTACAATGATGTTCAAATGTGTAATGAAGTTTTGTGGTTGTAAAGATATTTTGTGCCCGTGTAAAAACAATTTGTGCATGTGTAACACAGTTTTGAAGGTGTATAAAAGATTTTGTGCTTGTGCAACAAAGTTTTGAAGTTGTAAAAAGATTTTGTGCATGTGTAACAAAGTTTTGAAGTTGTAAAAAGATTTTGTGCATGTGTAACAAAATTTTGAATTTGTAAAAATAGTTTGTGCATGTGTAAAACATTTTTATCCATGGGAATATTTTGTAGGCCTACATGTAAAACTAAATCCGACGGACACACAAATTTCCCACCTTCAAGTACGACCCTGAAGTTACAAGTTTACAAAACTCAAGTTACAAGTACGAATTTTGACCCTGTTTTGACGGCTGAATGAATAGCCAATCAGCACATTGCTTACTGACTTGCCAATCAACCCGGTGCCCACCCATGTGCCAACCTACCATCCAATCAAAGGGCAGCCGCGATCTGAGCGCATAAAGAGCAGGTTTAGACCTTATTTTTACAGTCTATGGTTTAGACCCCCCACAGCACTTTTGGATTGCGTTGATTTACCATGGACATGGTTATTGACTTTGTGGTGGTTTCACAAACTAGCTAAAATAGCCTGTCATGACACCGAGTCCACCGGTTTCCTAACAGAACAACAACAAAAAACCGGTGCTATCTTCCGTGCCTGTGGTGTTGTGCAGCTGAAGAGACGGGGCTTCACCTCTACGTCAGCTATGGAAAAGGCGAGTGTGTCGCTCACTTTAAACCTATGCTTTAGACCAGAGGATTATCACTCCAGCGATCTGATGGAGTTCAACGTCGGATTCTGAAGCAAGAACTGTGCGACCCTCCCCACCCCCGGTGCGGTGCGGTGCCTTCGGCGCCGTGACAGCCTCATCCGGACGGCTGTGTGTCAGCAGCAGCAGCAGCAGCAGCTGGTGTTGCCTCCCTGCAGGAGGCAGTCACGGATCAGACAGAGACTCAGCTGGACATGAACGTGAACAGCCACTCGTAAGTCTTGTTTTATAACATTTGCTAACTACCCATTTACTGGACGTAATGATTTAATTCATGAGAAGCTTCGTTGTATAGGTTGTTGTAGAGCAGCGCAGCTAGCTTGCTAATAAGCGTGCAATGCTAGCTAACGCTAGCTAGCGTGTAGCAACGTTTTTTGCACAACTTATCTTATGAAAAGGCACCCGGTTTGCCAATATAAGAAGTGTCCAGTTTAGTTACAGACCAGTGACCCTGATTGCACAGTTAAAACATTCCTAATGTATTTTAATGTGCTATATTTTGAAGGATTTGGGAAACATTGGCAGTAATGAGGCAGGGGAGATGACAGCCAGTGGCTTTTCCTGGCACCTCCGTGCCCCACAGTGGCTCACAGTGCAGCCTCAGACCTTCTCATCGTGAAACAGGTAGTGTAACATAACTCATATAGAGAATTAATTATATATGCTATGTAACGTTATATGCATACAGGCGGTACAACTCCAACACAATCTGACCTCCATTTTTAACACACTTTAACACATTCTGTGACAGAGCTGTATGGATGTATGGGATTGCAGGTTGGACAAGGGTATATGTAATAAACCAGACATTGAATGTATGAAGTTACAGAAAAGATTGACCTCTTATTATCCTAGCTTTCTAGGCACAGCCCAAGATGTGTCATGGTGCAAATTAATAGGTAATTTTCTTTTTTCAGGGCTGCTGACAAGTTCATTGTTTGCCAAAGCCAGATGATGTCTCTGTTTACTAACTGCCCAGCTTGTTGTGGAGAAACCTAACTCCAACCGAAGGAAACATTGAGTGGCAGGAGGGAACTTGTGCAAAAATAAAGCAGGTAAGAGTCTTCTTGTGATTTCTGATGGAAAAGTATTATAACTTGTATTTTAGTTTGTATGTCTTGTGTTATTTTATGTAGGCTACTGTAATTTTCTGCCTTTCACATATGTCTCTCAGGTCTGTCAGCGTTTTTGGCTCCTCATGGATTCTTTGAGAGTGGAATAGGTCCAGGTCACCACAGACTCTACGAGAGTGCAGCACTGTCCTGTCCTCGTCTGCTACTGCTCCCCTTTCCAGATCCCTCCAGAAGATCAACAAGGAGGAAGCTGTTGGCGTCTTCACTGCACAGCATTCATGATTTAATACAGGACGTTGATACCTCCACAGAGGCTTTTCATACTCATAACACTCTGTATTTTTTTTTTTTTAATGGGTCAGATGATATTTTTCTTTTGATTATTAATAACAATTGGCACAACTGTGTAATAGTTGCAATGTTCGTTAAGTTAACACTTAATTTACATGTGTTGTACTGGATGTGCTTAATTGCGTTAACTTTAATTCATGAACATAATTTATGAAGGACATGTTTGTCAGCAGTCTTAAGCTGCTGCTGCTGCATGCAGGTTTAACCATCAAATGCAGATCTGACTGTTCTGTTAAAGAAAGAAATCCTATATAGGCTCGGCCCAGTAGACAATCTGCCTGCTGTATGCAGTGTAGTGGTATTCCTTTATTTTCTTTCTCTCTTGCACTTAATAGTATTTTTAAGATATTTATGCTGTTGCAAAATTTTGTTGTTACACTTGTGTGCTAAATGTCAATAAAAGTCTTAAGTCTGTGACCTAAATATATAATTGTATGTGTGTACATTAGGGTGCATTATATTGACTAGTGTCCCTAAAATATTTCGCACCTGGCCTATGATTACAGAGTGAACAAAATATTAGGAATAACTTCAGTATACTGCACCTTTACACCACTATCACGATATCATATTAATTCTACTGTAATAAACATACAGTAGAATTAAAATAATAATAATAAAGTCATAAGATAGAGAACTATTAGATAGAAACTATTTCTGCCTCAAATATACTTGTGTCTGCTGCCCTGGAGAGGTCAATGCTCCTGCCTAGTGCATGTAAGTAATAGGTCTATGGATATTCTCATTCACCCAGGTCATCGTTCTTTTATTCTTTTATTTACGATTCAGTTTGCCCATAAAATATGTAAGTAATAGGTGTATTCAGGATAGTGTTTATCTCGCCCTTTTCTCTCTCTCTCGCGCGGACGGTGACGGTAAAGTGCTCCCGTAGTGTGCACGGTTATTAACGAGTATGACACATGACGTTACAAGCTCTTTAGTTTATGTCATTGGTAAGTATCAGTACTCCGACCTGTATAGGATAATGATACTATTTTTTTTATTGCATGATACATGATAGTAATCGATGTTGTGATGTGAGCGTATATCCGTAGGCGTAGGCCTAGCTAATGCGTACCGGTCTGACCAACTCTCCACTGACTGTCCTGACGTCACAGCTCAATTTCTCTCTCCTCTGGCCATTAATTCTCCCCCTGGTCTCTCTGCTCTCTAATGTGCATAATGGACTCGTAGTTATACGGTTGTGGCCGTCATACACATGTAAGGTTTCTTTGGGGTCAGAACCAGCACCAGAATCCATTGTATTCCTTCGCTCAGATCGCGGCTGCCCTTTGATTGGATGGTAGGTTGGCACATGGGTGGGCACCGGGTTGATTGGCAAGTCAGTAAGCAATGTGCTGATTGGCTATTCATTCAGCCGTCAAAACAGGGTCAAAATTCGTACTTGTAACTTGAGTTTTGTAAACTTGTAACTTCAGGGTCGTACTTGAAGGTGGGAAATTTGTGTGTCCGTCGGATTTAGTTTTACATGTACAAAATATTCCCATGGATAAAAATGTTTTACACATGCACAAACTATTTTTACAAATTCAAAATTTTGTTACACATGCACAAAATCTTTTTACAACTTCAAAACTTTGTTACACATGCACAAAATCTTTTTACAACTTCAAAACTTTGTTGCACAAGCACAAAATCTTTTATACACCTTCAAAACTGTGTTACACATGCACAAATTGTTTTTACACGGGCACAAAATATTTTTACAACCACAAAACTTCATTACACATTTGAAAATCATTGTACAAGTACAGAATCTTTATGACCCTTATTTGATCCCATATCATACTTCCCATGGGCGAAAACTCACCAAACTTTGCACAAAGGTTCAGTCCCATGCCAGATGCACTCAACTCCAAGGACATGTGCCCCCCCCTCCTAGGGGGGGCACAATAAGCGTTTAAATTTAAAAACTTTAAAAATTCCTACCAAACCAACGGTAGATGCTACAGTGTTGAAACTTCACCACAATGTAGCCTCAATACTGCTGAAACTTTTGTCCACTTAAACTCATTACAAATTATGAAGTCCATCACTGTTTTTTTCAATAACTGTAAAACTTTTAAAATGTATCTCCTCCCACAATTTTTGCTCAATTGTCACCAAACTTGCTACAGAGCATCTCCAGACCGTCCTCCACAAAACTTGTTTCTCGGATTTTTGATTAAGCAAAAATTGAGCCTACAGTGCATGAAAACGTTTGACTGTAAACAGTACTGTAAACATATACCATCAAATTCTTGCTAAATACATTTTCAAACTTCCTGAAAAAAAAATGAGAATATTCTGGAGTCATGGTTGATGAAGTTTAGCAAATATCAGAATTTTAATTCAAAAACTGAATTTTCTAGAACATTTTGAATTCTGCTCTCATGGGAACAACTGCAGTCAATGTGAGAGTGGAATTTATAAACATCATATTTTCTCTTATGAAGCAAAACACGTATCATTAAAAACAAATCACCAACATTTCCATGCTGTCAAGATGCAATTTATGTATTATCAGATTTTTGTTTAGATGACTGAATTATTGACATTTTGACCATTTCATCACAACAGCTGCCCGGGCACTGGCTCACCTGAGTGGATAAATGAAGCTACACAGCAGGTCTCACCACCAGCCAATTAGCTCAGCGAGTTAGGAGCTGGTTCTTGGTGTCAGAGATTGTGAGTTCGAGACCCAACAAGGATGATGATGACAGATCAAGATGTCACATGTCCTCAAGCTGTTTTGCTGTCTAAATGCAATTTATGTATTAACAGATTTTTGTTTAGATACTTTTTGAAATCTGCCTTGACAACAGCTGCCCGGGCACTGACTCACCTGAGTGAATAAATGAAGCTACACAGCAGGTCTCACTAACAGCCCATTAGCTCAGCGAGTTAAGAGCTGGTTCTTGGTGTCAGAGATTGTGAGTTCGAGACCCAGCAAAGGAGATGATGACGATGATGATCCAAATAGCTTGGACTGGACCATGTGCGAAAGCTCTTAACATCTTAGACTCATAGTAGATGTTTGACAAATACTTATCATTATTTTACCTCAAAAACTGATTTTTCTTTTTACTGTGGTTTCAAATCTGCCTACACGACAGTGAATGGCTTACTCAATTTGTGAAGCCACTGTTGAATGCCACTTGTCAAGTAGCTCAGTGCGATAGACATCAGTCTTTGGTTCCCGAGGTTGTGGGTTCAATCCTCAACTAATGCAAATTGGACATTATAAGGTCAACTGTCTTGTCTTCCTATTCTCCTGTTTGTTGCTCAGAATTGCCTAAATTTGCCCAAAAGTAGCCCGGACCCGACCCATCGCTGCGCAGCAGCTATAATTTGTTCTTTTATTTCCAGGTGCAATTAGGGGACTTTTATTAAAAAAAAAAAAAAAAAAAAAGTCATTCCACAGCAATGTAACCTTATTTATGAATGCCTTATAGCCGTCGTAAATGCATTATGATCATCTTATGAAAGGTCTTATGAATGCGCTATGCAACCCACCCGTCAAGTAAAGTGTTACCTAATATTTCATAAACCTCTTGAGTTTTTAAGGTAGGCTATGTGTATTTGTTGTGTGTCTTGTCCCGGTTCAGTCTGTCAGTGTGGAGACCTCAGTGACCAACACATCCTGGTGGTGCCTGGTCCTCGCACACTATTTAACAGCAGCACCTGGAAAATGCTGTCTGACCAGCGCACAGCTGTGGTTTGGTGTGCCTCCACCTTACTCCTTGACCCTGACCTTGACCTGTCACGCCTCCTGCCTCCCTTGCTTTCCTGTGTGACAGTGGATGATCATCTGTTTCCTGCAGACTCCACCATCCTGCCGGCCTTAGGGACGCTGCATGGACACACACGTGCTCCCTAAACGTGGTCCTTGTTCATGCATGAGCAGCCATTGACTGTCAACACAGGGCATGTGTGCAGCGGGATGGCAGGGACAGCGAAAGTGAAACAGGAAGTTGCTGTTGTCAGGGTCAAGGGGGGATGTCTGACTCTAAAATATTGAGGACATTTGGTGTTTGACCAATTTTATTCCCAAAACTGACAAATTCACTTGTTCATGACCCATTTTTTTCTTTATTTGTCATTTGTAGATTTAGTCACGTGATCACAGGCTGAGCTATGGAGGAGAAGCTTGAAGTACAGGACAGCAAAATAAAAACAGATAGTCAGGTTTTAATAGGCTGCTCCTTTGATTTTACACATCACCTTATTATCCATAATCAGTTGTTTTGAGAGATGTACCCCCTCCCCCTCCAAAAAAAAAAAAAAAAAATGTTTTAATTCATATTTGAATATTGAGTGGTCTCTGTTTATAGAGGCAGTCCATATGGGAAATGTTGGTTGTGACTTGAGTGCACTCCTGAACTGCTGTAAAGATAAGCTCAAGAAATGTATAGGCAATGAATTCCATACTCTGGAGCCATCCATCATCCTGACAGTTGACAGCTCTGGTAATTGGTGGTGTCTAGGCAAAGTTACTGATATGCTGCACTGTTGCTCAAACACAAACTAGAAAACAAAAAGTCAAATAAATGCCCAATGAACTCTGACCTAGTCTTCCTGTGCACACAGCTCAACTCTGCAGTGGCCAGTCATACAACAATAATTTCCCAGCCTGGACACACACACACACACACACACACACACACACACACACACACACACACACACACACACACACACACACACACACACACACACACTCCCCTTTTCATTCACCCATAGTTATTTAGATATTTATTTAATTTTGTTATTTATCTTTCATTTAGACCAACTCATTAGGGAAGCAGGAGTAAGAACGAGATCTGGCCAGGCAGAATGTTCTCTCAGGAACAAAGATATCATTAGAAACCCTTGCACTGGAAGACACTGCACATTTCCAGCAGTGGTCAAAGTCCACCTCCAGAACCATGATCCAGCAGGAAGTCTGAAACCCTGAGGAAGAAGGGAGAAGAGCAAAATCCATCCAGCTCAACTCAAGGTGCCTGGACGAGGTGGAACCTCCCCAAGAGAACCATCACATGGAGTGAACCGTGGTGGTTGGAGCCACAGATCATCCTGGTGGAGTTGACGGTGTCGTGGGAGGAGGGCTGTGAGGAAGCTGGGTCGAAACACCCAGAGAAGGTTGGGGACCACCTGATGACCTCTCTTCCAGGCCAAAGCTTCACCCATTAGAGATGGGTGTATATTTGCATCACAGATATATTATTCAACTGATTTTATTTTATTTTATTATATTTCTTTCTTAGAGACCCTAATTTGGGAAGTACCTCAGGTTGTCTTGTTTAAAGTATTTTTTGGGCTTTTTCATGCCTTTATTTGATAGTACAGTTGAGAGAGACAGGGGGAATGACACGCAGGAAAGGGCCGTCCGATGCGGGATTCAAACCGGGCTGCCTGCACGAGCACTATAGTCTCAACACATTGGGCGCCTGCTTAACCCACTGCGCCACCCGCAGCCCCAGTTTGTCTTGTTTGTCTGTTTGTATTATTTTTTGTTGTTTACTTTGTACATTATTTTCCAAGTGTGTATTCACAAAGATGCAAAGAGACTGGAAAGACTGATTATGCATGCAAAGGCAATAAGCTTAGCGATAAAGTATTAAAAAAAACAATAATTTCCCAGCTTGAGATCAATAAAGAACATTCTACATCTTAATCTTATTAATCATATTTCATTCAGGTGTACTTTTCACTTCACCTGCAAACAAAGTGTCCTAGATCTGGAGCATTTAATGACGTCATAGCTAATGGAAATTATGGACAAGACAACAAAATAAGATCCATTCACCTTTATAATGATTTTTTCCCTCTGAAACCTGAAGAACAACAGGACGTCACTCTCATACTGTGCATGTGTGTGTCACAGTTTCCCCTGCCACCGAATCCTGCGTCACAGCCATGAGCCTCTGGCCCACACCAATGATTTTGTCAGCTTTAATGGTTCAAATTAAAAAAAAGAGCCACCCATTTAAAGCGGACGTGTTGAAGGGGAAGACTGCGGTGTGTCGGTGGACTTGTACAGTAAAGATGCCCTTTGGCCACAGAGCCAGGCGGAGAGCGTCATGGCTCTGGTCTGCTGCTCATCACTGCAGCTGAGGCGCTAAGTGATTTCACTGGCCCTGCCCTGTTAAACTGTCGTCATTTAATCATCTTCATCGCCGTCATTCCTGTCATCGTTCCTGAGGGAGAATCATCAAATCACGTCCGCATGAGCTCACTGCAGTCCCTGCACGTGAAGCTGTACAGTATGGGCTGCCACACTGTAAACTGACTGCATGCATCCGCTCACACACAGTTCTCCTGCTCAGCATGTGAAGAAGACATACTGAAAGGACTTTTAAAGTAAAAAAAAAAAAAAAAAGTATGCATGTTTTCACTGTTGCCAGGGGGAACAAGGCCCAAACACAGAAAGAGGAGTTTGACACGTACTTAATTTCTCTCCCAAGCTCACATCCTCTCTCAGGAACCACACAGACATTCATAACATGCATAAACTCAGCCACACATTCTACACATAAACCAGCACGTAACATGAGCCAGGCTGGGCGCCCTCTTGGCTTGTCCAATCCCTGGAGAGTCGCAGGCGTTTCCAAGGAGGCTTTTCCAGCAGAACTCAGGGTATTTTCCAGCGCTGGCCCCTTCTCCATTAGCCTGGCTGGCCTACACAGAGACTCTGGCAGTAAATCCACTGCTCAGCTTGTTATGGCGCAACAGCTCTGACAAGGAAGAAATGTCACAGGGCCCTGCTGCCAGACCACAGCTAACGGCTGGCTAAAGATGTGAACGAGAGCCAAGAGGGGATTCCTGAAACACACACGTCACTGCCGTGGAGGTGGGGCGAGGAGAGGGGCTCAGGTTTGAATATGTCATAGTGGGTCGTTATGGATGTGAGCCAGGACAGAGCGTTTTTCCCATGAGCATCCCTGCATAATTGTGTACCTACGGTCAGAATTTGACACAGGTTTTGTTTACACTCAAATGCCTGTGTGGAGATAGGTGCATGAAGGGTGAGAACAAATGAATGTGTGATAATGTAGATCCTCGTTCTGAAATTTAAAGAGTGTCAGTCCTGTAAAATAACTGTTGCTGACTGACTGAGTGATGAAGTTACAGCAGTGATCAGCTGAATGCTTTGTGACTGAATGATGATATTTTCCAGGTATTTAAAGAGGAAGTCCGATTGTTTTTCCGCTGTTTTGCTAACCCTCTGTGCATTTGTTTACAACAAAGCCGGCAAGAAATCAATCAATAGAGTGGTGGATAATGTCGTATATCATATACAATGTTACAACATGTATATTTGAGTAGTTTAATCTGTCATAAACAAGAGATTATTGCTTACGGGGCCCGTTTATGTCGCGAGACGAAAGACAAGGGAATATGCCAGGAGGCTTATACGAAGTCTGGATGTGTTTCTCGATAAATCTTTTTTGCTGTCACAGCAGTAGCTTACTTCAAATGATTTACCACCCGTTTGGCAACAGCCCAAAACACTCATGGGAAATGATCTGCAAATGAAAAAATGACGCAAGTTTAAAAAAAACACATTAAAGTACAAAACAAAACAACAATTACAACATGTTGCATTTAAAACTAATGTGATACAGGAAGCAAGAAATACGTGACCAATAGCCACACACACACAAATGATGCAATAGCAAAAACACATTAACTTTCAAAACAAATGCAACAGAAATAAACACTAATAAACACCACAATAGTGGTGCTGCAGGCTTCCAAGAGGAATATACAAAAACTCCTATTCCCCAGTCAAAGTGCTCCACATTACAGAATCAGAGGCAATTTGAAGTTCAGTTTCTTGCCCAAAGACACTAGAGTGCACAGACTGGGAGATCAGACCATCTGATCAGGAGACAACCTACTCCGCCCCCTGACCCCACTGCCGTTTTGTAGCAATCAAAATCTAACTTGAGTGGGCTTCAGTTACAACATTAGAGTTTTGTCCTGCTGCCTGTGCACTGAAATCCCTTTAATCATGAAAAACATCTATCATATGATACATGTAGTACATCTTACATGCATAAAATGGAATATTTACACGGCACATTATCCACTTCAGATTGAAAACAAACAGGAGACTGCATGGTGTTGAACTGAATAGCAACATCAGCACCACAATCAATCATCAAAAATCAACATAGGCTACAAAATATTCATCGCCAAAAGAAAAAGAGGAGACACTTCATCATATCAATGAAAATATTTTTCTCATCATTTTAGATCCTGCAAAATTGGACATTTTTATTGTTAACATTTTTATTGACTTTTCAAAAACAAGAACAATAGCATGAGTAATGGTACAGACATTTGTTTTGGTTCTGGTATAGACATCCAATAACATGCAAAAGACAAATAGATCACACATGTCCCCCCTCCATGTCACCTCTCAGACTCTACAGCATGGACTCATTAGTTGTGGTCTCAATCATTGCATTTATTTATTCTTTCAGATCAGGGGATGCAACAGTTCTCCAATAACGGTGTAACTTGAAGCTGTCACCAGGCACATCATAATGACATAAACAGATAGTTTTGATGCATTCAATAACTGGGATCTGGGGTCATGAGGACTTGCCCAAGTCAGACCAGTTGCTGAGCAAATCCACAGCTCTGACCCAGGATCACTAATACACACTCCCATTTGAAATGCAGAAAAGCACCCACCTCTGTCCTACCTTTCCAACACATGTTGTCAGTGATCAGATTCGTCCTATGCAGTCTAACAGGGGTATGATAATATCTGTGCAACATCCCTCCTACCTATTTTATCTATTTTCCACAATCTGACAAATGTCACCCATTTTTCCCACATCAGATTTTATGACAGTTTTACATTAAAAGACTGAAGCTGAAGACTGAATGAATTGTCTCTTTTTGTCCACATTTCTATACATACTGGTCAAAAGTTTTAGAATGCAAGTATTAGAACACAGCAGTTCAGTTCAATTGTAAAATGGTACAAAAGTGGTGAACTGGAAGAGGTTTAAAAAAGACAAGGTTACCAAATAAGAAAAAGAAAAAGAGGCATGCCTGGGCCATGAAACACCATCAATGAAGACTGGATAAAGGTGTTATGGACTGATGAATCAAAATTTGATTCAGTTCATCATGCAGGATTTTTGTACGTCGTTGAGTAGAAGAAAAGGGTTGGTGACTTGTGAAGAGTGAAAGGCACCCTGACCCAAAACAGCCACCACAGCATTCTGCAGCTCCATGCGGGACCCTCTGGTACAGTATGAGCCTGGTTGGCCAGGGCCTCATCCTACAGCAAGACCATGACCCAGAACATAAGTCCAATTATGCCAGAACTACCACAACATGAAGGGGCCAACACAGTCTCCAGACTTAAACCTCATGGAGCTGGTTTGGGATGAAAACAAAACAGAATACAAGTGCCACACATGTATGGAAACTTCTTCAGCAGTGTTGAGAAGATTTCCATTGTAAAAAATGTCACGAGTGTGTTCAGCTGTTATATCTGCCAAAGGTGGCTACTTTGATGAGTCAGAAGTTTAGAATACATTTTGGTTTATAAATTGATTCCATGGTTTCTTATTAACTTCAACTGTTCATTTGTTTTATGCTTTTATTTCATTTACAGTACAATAAGACTGCATCTTTTTCAATAGAAGACTGGAAAATTCTGGGTGTTCTAAAAGTATAGTGTACATACCACATGAACCACACTGCTGCCTGTACACAGATGTTCTGCTAAGACAGATGTCAGGATTAAACCACACTGAAGCATGTTTCTGAGCATAGTGTGACAGACAGTTTATGTATTAAGTGTACTTTGGACCAAACCTCATTAGAGTGAACAAGAATTTGGATTTGTTGTATTGCCATGCCATTTTGGACTGAATGGCAGACACTGGCATGCTGGTGTGCTTGCTGTTCTCCAGCATTGCAGTCTGGCTGGGTTTAGGAGAACATTGTTGGCTGTTGAAGACCAGGGGTCTCTGACCATCTCCGGTCTGAGAGCTATATTTTACAAAATGACAATGGCTGAGAGCTACTCATGTTTTATAACATTAATTCTTTACATTCATAAAACAAAACTGTGTTTCCCACTCTTCATGAAAATAGTATGTTTTTAGCATCATACTGATAACTGAAATTATTACTTTCAGGTATTGTCCCTTCTCTATTAAATATGAAATGAGGCTGAAAATCACATGACATGTCTGTTCTGATGATACAAGTCAGTGGTCCTGAAATGTGTTTCTCTTCACATATATTACATTATATTATATTTATCTATCTCTTCTATAATACAAACAGTAGGGGAGAAACAGCTGGGCAAGGAACTGAGATTTGACACAGCACCAACAAACACTGAGAGCCAGGTAGCATGTCGCTGTAGGAGAAGCAGGTCCGGAGCTGACTGGTCGATTCTTATCACATTACATGCAGTGCACTTGCTGCCTCCCAAAAATTTGAGATCTTTTCTCTGTGTGCCAAGAACATGCACAAAAAAAAGCTGCGATGCACCATCTGCGCGTCACCACGGCTTTGCTTTGGTTGTGAGCATGCATCTGTTAAATCTGAACGGGCCCATGCACACACACACGCTTCAACCAAGATGGCCGCCATATAGGCAGGGAAAATCCTGGATATAAGGTGCAGGTTCATTAATCCTTTGGCGAGCTACTGGTAGACCAGGTCTTCAAGGCTCCACATGCTCCCATCTGGTCCAGGCCCAGTGTCTGTACGATCAAAAAAAAAAATGCATGTAAATACATGAATATTGATACTGGAGCTTTAACACACTGCTGTATCTTTGTATATGTTTGTATGTGAAATGCCATGCATCTCATGACAGGGCTCTCCATGGGTCCGATTCAAACCCAGGCCACTGCAGTTAGGACTGAGCTTTAATGGTTCTGGGTGTTTTAAAGACCCTTGTCAGTCCATCAGTTTTATTGCACCTCCTCACCTAAAGCTGAGCTGATCATATTCTGGAGTCAGAGGGGGACAGAAAGAATGTATTAAAGGGGGAAGTTTCACAACACAGATGCTAGTTATTCACTTTTTGGAACTGGACCATGATGACTGTTTTAGCAGTTGCTGCACTCCGGCACGGCATTCTCTCTCTTCCTCTCTCTCTATCTCTCTCTTGCTCACACACTCAGTGCATTTACTTTCATATTACTCCCAGTGTTTGGCTGAGTGTCCAGAAGAGATTCAACAACCATGATATTTATTATTGCTCTGTGTGTCTGTGCGCTCCCTGGGCTCTGCTCCAGCCCCGTTCTGTTGAAGAATCTCATTTGACTCTGGCTGAGATAGATCGTTCCTGGGGCCCCGGGCCCTCGAGACCTGTACAGAGAGGTACCAACAGACCGCTCATGAGCAGTGAGTCCAGATGCTGAGGAGCATTTTTCAGACTCAATGTAGTTATTAAGTAGTGGCTCAATGAGACCTCTTTGGTCCGGACATAAGCTTCTAGTTGCACAATACGTTTTAAATGATTTCATATGTTATCTATATTTCTCCTTTAATACGTTGATGATTTATTTTATTTGTCCACATCTCTTATTTATTATTTGCTCCTGCTGTTCATGCTTTTATTTTGCCTTTATTGATGGTGATAGTTCAGATCAACAGGAAATGGGGGAAATGAGAGTGAGGAAATGACACTGGCAGTAAAATGATTGACAGGGCCGAGAGTCAAAGCAGTGATCTTTTGGAAACTCTCACCCACTAACATTTTCACCAACTCAAAGCTAGTTCCTAATTCATGGCTGGTGCTCGTCCAGGTTTGGGTTTGGATCAACTGTTTCCAAGAACCCACTTCTGTATGGACCAGAGAGACACCAAAGAGCCGTGTCATTACTTAACTCTCTTCATCAGGAAATATGCAACCATACTTTCAGTGGGGGGCGTACAGATGCCCCCCTGGATGGTGGACTCCCATCGCCTGAGAATGGTCTCTTCTGACCATCCTATGACTCCATCCATAGTCTAAGTTTCCAGAGTTTGTCTTTTATAACTGACTTTGACACTGCCAGGTTAGTAATGATGTAGGAATGAGTAGTAGTGGTCAGGGCTTGATGTTCACTTTGTGTCATCTGTATTAGTGATTCCAGCCACCACATCCTTCACAGTGCAGTTACTGGTGGCACTAAAATAGAAATAGTAAAAATATATGGGTACATATTTTTTAGTTGGGGTAACCTGAAACATGTGCTCATAGTGGACATTTACATCCTGTTCTGCTCTCTATTAAAGTTCCTAAAAGGAATACAGTGGCATGTGTGCCCCCCCCCCCCGGTCACAGTTTCTGTCAATGTGAACAGTTCAGCAAGTGGAAGATGAGATGATCTCCAAAAGGCATAACGTTAAAGATGATGCATTACCTTTACATTTTAAACCATTTTTTTAATTTCCAAAATGACAGAAAAGGAAAAGCAGCAAAGGTTTGAATGAACTACTTCCAGATAAGTGACCAGCCCCCAACTGGCAAAATGAAATCAGAAAAAGGATTCAAAATGTTTTCACACCAATCGCAGTCCTACTGAAAACGTGTATCCACCAAACACCCCCGCCACATGCTCTTTCACTCTCAATCTGTGTTATTCTTGAAAGTAAAAAAGTTTTGGATCACTTTCAAAAAGCAACTCAATAATTAGTTTTGACTTAATGACATTTGTTGAGGAGCAGACAGTTTTAGGTTTAATATAATGTTAAACAAGCATCATCTGCCATGATAAAGACCACAGGGATGTTCTGGCAGGTACTTACAAGGCTCATTAAAGCCGCTTCAATATCTCCATATGAACTGCAGAACAAATTAATATGTGTAATGTTAAAGGAATCTGTTATGTGGATGAGTCCAAAAAGAAAAAGGTAGGTAAGGTTGTAACAGGGTTTATTCCCACATGGTAGCACAAGCAGAATATCACCTTCTCTGTAGCTCCAGGATCAACAACTAACAGCCAGTAGTTACTTCCGCCTTTCTTCTTCTTCACTCACTAACTCACAGTGCCTCCTAGTGGCGGAACATGGATGCAGGAATACTAAGTGAACACAACATCCCCCCTTTACTTAAGAACAGTTCTTCCTTCAGCTGTAATGTAATATAGAAAACATAAATCCTTTACTTGTCAATTCTTTCTCAAAGGTCTTTACACCTGAGACCAATTAATGAAATTAAGATTAATACACAGCATATGTTTCAACCTAGACTGCTTCTTTGTGTCAACAGAATCAACAACATTGTGTTTGTTCCTTTTAACTATTCTTCCTTTCTCACAACACAGTAAGAAGATCTAATAACATTCAGCTCAATCATTAATTTCTTTTAAGCAACTTATTTTGAACATTATCACAACACATCATTGTAACCACATTGTTCTTTTTTTTTTTTTTTCTTTTTTTTTCCTTTTAAGTCTTATAGTCTTTGAGCCAAGCTGGTGGGTTATGTGCTCTAACAGGACGACTTCCGGTCTGTTGCACATTTCCAGGCTCAACTGTTCCTCCAACTTCAGTTTCTGGCTGAGCCGAGTTTTCAGGAAGCTCAGCGGGTACTGAAGTCAGATGAGAAGCATGCCATGTTTTTCCATCATCCAAGATGTAGGTGCTCGGACCCACTTGCTTTTTGATCATGATGGGGGCAGAGAATTTCTGATGTCCCTTTAACACATGTACAGGTTTGCGCACCCGTACCTTGTCTCCCTCTCTGAATGAAGGAGTGCGAACTCCACGTCTGGTATCAAAGTACTTCTTCATGTGCTTTTGTCGAAGGGACACTCTCTGACGCAGCACATCATCACGTGCTGTCATGGCAGGAGGAGAAAGCACGTCGAGCTTTGTTCTCATCTTGCGGCCATGCATCAGCTCGAACGGTGATGCACCCGTCATGGCGTGTGGTGTAGCAAGATACACTTGTAGGAAATCAGCTGTAGCTCTTTTCCATGCTTTGTTTTGAAGCATTGTGGCCTGGATGCAGCTTTTGAAGACTCTGTTAAACCGCTCTATTGCACCGTTAGCAGCTGGGTGGTACACAGAGGAGCGGATATGAGTGATTCCTCTTTCTTTCAGGAATGATGAGAATTCAGCAGATGTAAATTGCGGTCCATTGTCAGTGACCAGGGACTCTGGATCACCACACCGGCTGAACACACTGCTGAGAAATCCAAGCACAGTTACCGTGGTGACAGATGGTGCAAAAGCTACTTCGGGCCATTTTGAGTAGTAATCGGTGAGTGTGATTGCAAACCTGCAGTCGTAAGTTGCATTTTCAAAAGGTCCAACTATATCCATGCCCAATTTCTTCCAGGGGCCTTCAGGCAGAGACACAGGTTGCAGCGGTGCCTCAAAAACCTTTGCAGACTTGTCAGAGCTTTGACACACTGAGCATGCAGATATTTGAGAACGTACCAGTGCATCCATTCCAGGGAACCAGTACAACTCTCGCAGGCGCTGTCTTGTTCTCACAATGCCCTGATGACCTTCGTGAGCCAGAGCAGTGAGTGTGTGGCGCAAAGAGGCGGGCACCACAAGGCGTGTCCCTCGAAACACCAAATTGTCCTTCACACACAGTTCATGCCTCATCTTGAAGTAAGGCTGCAGAATTGGCTCCACGGCTTTCACAGAAGCTGGCCACTGCTGGAGGTTCTGTGCACGCAGAGAAGCAAGTTCAGAGCAGGAGGAGGAAGCATCCTCAAACTCACCAGCAGTCACAGAGACAGAACATGTTGACAGCAGAGCCACGAGTTCAGGATCAGAGTCTGTAAGGAGAGGAGAGGCAGCAGGCAGAGGTAAGCGTGAAAGGCAGTCGGCTGTGTGATTGAGTGAACCAGCCCGATAAACAACGTCATAAGTGAAACAGAGAAGGCGCGCAGACCATCTTGCAATGCGCATCCCTGCTCTATCAGTCCCTTTCGTTGAGAGGAGTGTTGTGAGGGCCTGATGGTCGGTGCGCAGTGTGAATTTCCGGCCCCACAAGTAAGTCCTCCATTTTTCCACTGCCCAGACACACGCGAGAGCCTCTTTCTCGACAGTTGAATATTTCCTCTCAGTCGGCGTCAGCGTCCTTGATGCAAACGCCACTGTTCGTTCTGTGTGATCTGGATGCAGCTGAGTGAATACAGCACCAAGACCATAATCTGATGCATCAGTTGAGATTATGGTTGGAAAGTCCGGGTCAAATAAAGCAAGGGCAGGGCTATTCACCAGTAGCTGTTTCACATGAAGAAAGCATTCTTGAGCTCCATCAGTCCATTCAAATGTGGCATCTTGACGCAGACAGGCACGGAGTGGTTCTACCACTGTGGCGTAGTTAGGTATGAATTTTCCATACCAAGACAGCATGCCTAAGAAGGAACGCAGGCTGCAGGCATTTTTGGGAGCAGGAGCCTGTGTAATGGCTTGTAGGTGTTCAGTGTCAGGCTGAATGCCTCTTGCTGTCACTAAATGTCCCAAGAACTTTAAGTTGGTTTGGCGAAAGTGGCATTTCTTTTCATTCAGGTGCAAGCCTGCATCTTTAAGGCGTTGCAGTACAGTTTCCAGAGCTGTGTCATGCTCCTGTGCCGTGCGTCCATAGCAGATTATGTCATCCAGGTAGTACTGTACATTAGGCACACCACTCAACACTGTCGCCATCAGTCTTTGAAATGCTGCTGGAGCTGAAGCCAGACATAAGGAACTCTGCAATAACGAAACAGTCCCTCATGTGTGATGAAAGCAGTTAAATCCCGACTCTAGGATGCAGCAGCACTTGGTGATACGCACACTCCAGGTCAATAGTTGAAAATACAGTCGCACCTGAAAGTGTCGAGAGCAATTCCTCCATTGTGAGGGAGAGGGTAGCTGTCTACTATGATTGCTTTGTTCGGCTCTCGAAAGTCTCCACACATTCGAATACCTCCCGTTTTCTTTTGTGTGACTACTATCGGTGAGACCCACGGAGAGGCTTCAATGCGTTCTATCACACCAGCAGAAAAGTAGTCGATTGAGCTCCTCTGACACAGCAGCTCGCACTGAGAAGGGAAGGCGCCGTAGCTTTTGACGCACCGGTACAGCTGTTTGTGTGACTTTTTACCTTATGCATGAACCCTTTGGCGCATCCTACGGTTGCAGGAGAGGCTGGCTGTGAGGTGAGAGAGGCCACTGCAGCTGTAGGGAGCAGAGGAGGAGGTGAAGCAGTTGGTGGGTGTACAGTGTTGTCCTCAATGCGCAGGCGAAGGGCAGATATTAAATCCTGTCCCATCAGTGCAGTTCCTGAGTCCACCACATAGAAATTTGCCATGCCTTTAATGCCATCCATGTGTACAGTCGCTTTCATGCATCCTAACACTTTGATAGGGGTCTTTGAATATGTCACCAGTCGGACAGAGGATTGATGGAGTGGAGCTTCTCTGAAATGCTCCTCATAGATGCATCGAGGCAGAACAGAAACAGCAGCACCCGTATCCACAGTCAGTTTCATTGTTTGAATTGTCTTTGCAGTCTGAATGTCCACTTTGCACTGTATTCTATCCGGAGAGTCTGTTCCATCCACCAGCAACAGCGTGTATTCAGGCATTTCAACCTCTTTCACTGCCTGAGTTTGCTGAGATTGACACACACGTGCAAAGTGTCCTTTTTTATTACAATTTCTGCACGTTACTTTGGCTGCTGGGCATTCACGTGAGTTGGCCAGGTGTTTTTGTGAACCACAACGGAAGCAAACACGTGCAGATGAGGTCGAGGCAGGTTTATTAGCAGGTTTTGCAGAATAGCTCCTACGTGGCTGTCTTGGCCTGTATGCTGTATCATGAGCCTTCACAACATGAACAGGTAAGTGTTGATCACCTGCCATAGACTTAGCTTGTTCACTGGCAGATTCAACTTGAGTGGCTATTGTAATAGCATCAGTTAATGTCAGTTCATCTTTAAGAAGCAGTTTCTCCCTAATGCGAGGGTTAGCCACATGCTCCACGAGCTGGTCTCTAATCATATCATCAGCATTGGCAAATTCACATGTTGCAGCAAGCTCTCTTAGTGAAGCAATGTATTGTACAATTGACTCCTGGGGTCTCTGTGCTCTCTTCCTGAACGTGTGGCGCTCCACCACCACGTTAACGGAAGGCATAAAATGTTCATTTAATGCAGCAATGGCGGCTGCTAGGTCGTCACCTGTGTTCGGCAGAGTATGAAAGATCCGCTGTCCCTCCGAGCCCAGACAATGCAGAAGTAGCGCACGTCTCCTTGCTTCTGGCCACGCGTCTCCATTTGCACGGATGACCAGGAGGTAGTTTTCGAACATCCTCACCCACGTCTTGAAAGGAATGGCCGGCTCCCCCGGGCAAGGCAAGAAAAAATCCGGGAACGGCGCATTTACAGCCATCTTCCGCAAAAAACAAATTGCAGGTTCGACTCGTCGCCAATTTGTTATGTGGATGAGTCCAAAAAGAAAAAGGTAGGTAAGGTTGTAACAGGGTTTATTCCCACATGGTAGCACAAGCAGAATATCACCTTCTCTGTAGCTCCAGGATCAACAACTAACAGCCAGTAGTTACTTCCGCCTTTCTTCTTCTTCACTCACTAACTCACAGTGCCTCCTAGTGGCGGAACATGGATGCAGGAATACTAAGTGAACACAACAGAATCACATGTTGTGACAAGCCCACAGACAATAATTACCAAACCTGCTGTTCCCCTCAGATACTCCATGTCTTTGCAGCCTCTCTTAGACAAATGATTCAGCTCAATTAAACTAAATCCTGTCTCAGCTTTACACCTAATAATAAATGCGCAAGATGTAATATGTTAAACTGTTTCTCTACATAGTTTCTTTCCTAATAGCAAACGATCAGACAGAGGGAGGGTGCTACACACAACTTTCCCAACAGACCTCTGTTAAAGTTAAACACACATCCCTACCTCTCAAAGAGGTACACAGCACTGAGGGCCATAATGTTTCATCAGGAGAGAATTAAGGGTGTGGACCCACCGCTGTAGTGCCATGATGAAACTCACCATCGACTCTGTGTAATCTCTGTTGTTGTTGCAGGCACCAGTTCAAGTGACTTGCGAAGCTGATGCAGTCAATGCATCATGTGGGAAATGAAATTATCTTTTATTAAATAATTTCTGGGAGATTCCAGTGAGTGGTGCAGCATTGGAGAGTTCCTCAGATTCTTCACTGGTTGTGTTTCTCAACATTGTTTCGGACAAACCTCATGAAAGCATGACATATGACGCCGTGTTTGCTGCTGATGTTCCCACACTGACACAAGCTGCAGCAGCATTTTACACTGGAAAGATTTAATCTCAATGAAGATCAGAAGATTATTGTGCGATATTAAAGGCCTGATCTACTGATTGATATACAAAACAGCATCATATCCCTTTGAGATAGCAACAGTATTTGTCATCCAGTCTGAAATCAAAACCCATTAAAAATAAACTCTTGCAGCTTTATTTAACGAATTGAACCTTAAAATATCTAACTAATGAAAAAGATGATGACAGTTCTGAAAATTAATACAAAAAACCTAGAATAAGAGAGTTGGAAAAGTCACCAGTTCCCTGATTTAATACTTCATAGATCCATCTTTTGCTTTAATTACAGCCAACAGTCTCTTTGATTGTGTCTCTTTAGCTTTGCACACCTAGACTGGGAAATATTTGTCCAGTCTTCTTTGCACAATTGTTTAAGTTTGGTCAAAGTCTATGGTGAGTGGTGATAGACTACTCTCTTCTCTTTCCATTGGATATAAGTCAGGACTCTGACTTGGCCACTCAAGGATATTAACCGCTGTCTACACTCTTAGAAAGAAAAGTGCTAACTAGAACCATATAAGGTTCTTCGGCTTGTCTTCATAGGAGAACCCTTTTTTGTTCCTGGTAGAACCTTTTATAAAGGTTCCACCTAGAACCATTAGTTTTACCAAGAAGCCTTGAAAACCCCTCTTTTTCAGAAGCAAATGATTCCCTTCTAGAAGAACCCTTTTGGAACCCTTATTTCTAAGAGTGTAGGGACGCAGGTTTTCCTCAAGAATTTGGGTGAACTTGGCAGCATCCATTTTCCCTTCAATAATGACCAACTGCCCAGTCCGTGCTGAAGAGGAACATTCCCACAACATACTGTTGCCACCACCATGCTTCACAGTTAGGCATGGTGTGTTATGGATGGTCAGCTGAGTTTTTGCCAAACATGGTCCTTGCACTTTGGTCAAAAAGATCAATCTTGATATTGATATTGTGAGATTGTTGTTACATGCACAGGTGATGTCAGGTGGGGATCAGTTAGCTTGGTGTTTAATGTGAAAGTCAATTTGTTGTATCTGAGCAAGTTTATAATGGTATTGTTGGGGCGGCAGTGGCTCAGGTGGTAGAGTGGGTCGTCCAATGATCAGATGGTTGGCAGTTTGAATCCCGCTCTATCCCGGTTGCTGCCGTAGTGAATGTGATGTACTGTAAAGCGCTTTGGGTATCGTTCAGGTATAGTAAAGCGCTATATAAATACAGACCCTTTACCATTTGTCTAAGCGGCTGATGACTTGACCAAACCACGTGTTTCAGTGTTTATTCTTTTAAAATTGCCCAGAATGTTTTAAAATGTTATTTTCACTATGATTAGATAGATTGAATGCTTTCTAATTTCTAGGGTGTAATGTGACAAGCATTCAGGTTTTGGCAGGGTATGATTCCATATACTGTAGGCATCGTATTTATATCATTCAACATTTCCCGTTTCTGAAGTGTTGATCGACAAGAGGATATTTGATAGGCTATTTTAAAATCAGCCATGAGAATGGAGGCTCTAAGGCTGATGTGTTTTCTGAGTCATAAAATAAAAAATAAATCAGATTTCAAATAAACGCTCTGCAAAACCAAATCCTGCACATCTACCTTTGTACTTTATGAGACCTTGAAAGTGAATCCAGGCAAATCTTTGACAAGTACAACTGAGTGAACTCTGACACAAATTCCTGCAGCTGACCAACAGCAAACCGACTGGAAAACATAGATCTCAGAGGGACTGGACAGCTACAGAGTCCAGAGAGGAGGAAGCTGATATTGTCACAGACAGGAGACTGTGTGTGAAGGTAAATAGTCCTGTGTGATTTGTTGAAATCTCATTACTGTTCTGGGGATTATGATCTAATGATGTTAAACAACAACATTTACAACATTTTTTTTAAAGCAGTTTGCAGTTACTGGCAGCCAACAGGTGCCTGTTTTCCAAAAATATTGACCTGCCTTTCTATCCTGGTGAAGATCTAGACAGAACAGACACAGACACTGCAAAGCTTCGACTCTCAGCAGGTATTTGCTTCTCTATAGTGAATCTTTTTTCCTCTGGCCCATATCAGCTGATGGAATCCTTTTACATCTTTGTTGTTTTGCCAGATCTGCAGCAAATGATGTGGAGTTAAGGAACATGAGCTTTGACTCCCACAGCTGACTGTCTTTTACTCACTGTCCAGCCAACGAGCTGCTTGATTTCACCTTATATCACTGACGGGTTGGTGAAAATATGCAGTTTTTCTATTTTTTCTTCCATAGTAAACCTCCCACCACCACCACCACCACCTTGGACAAGTCACTATTCTATCACAGAATGTAGAGCGTCCATCAACCTAATGTGTGTTGAGTAAGCCGTGAACTCAGCAAGAACAGTGAAGCACAGGGAGAACTTGTAAACTCTTCACAGAGATTAAACCCAGAACTACTAAACTACTTGCACTTACACCAACTCTTTCTCTCTCGTTTCTCTCACACTTTAACTAATGTTAAAGGAAAAAGCCTGAAAAAGTAATTTGGGAAAAGATATAGTCCGTCTCTCCATTCTCTCTGGATCATTTCACAGTAGCTCAGTCACTGTCATCTGTTCGGTGATTTTATCAGATGCTGTTGGAGTTATAGAATCAGTTTAACTGTAGGTTATGGAGTAAGACATACAAATGTTTATCATTACGAATACGAATGGTTAGAATCATGGACGCATGTTTTTGGAAGTTGTCTTACTCCATAGCAGTGGCGAACCGTGGACCCGGACCCTGGGCCTTCAATAGGACCATCTAGCAATAGAAAATTAAACATAGCAATAGAAATAGTAGCCAGAGCCTTGTCACATGGATGGTCGGCATATTAGGCTACATGTTTCTTTGCCTTAACTGGCTTCACAACACACAAGGTGATTCTGGAAAAAGCTGGCTATCATGAATCACTTATTAAAAAATAAAAAAATAAAAATGTAAACAAGCAAATCACACATTCACTTATTTGTTTAGCTGGAATGAAAGTAAAATGTCAATCATGAGCTGTTCAACAACTAAAGATGTATTTTTGATCATGTTTTTTGTGTTTGTTTGAGCTTAGACAAAGTTGAATTTCACTATAGATTTAATATTTCTGCCAAAAGTGGCTATAAAACAAACACCTCCTGAGGTAACATGGGAAAAAGGCACAAGCTCTTTGTAAATGCTCAGCCATTTTTCACTGGCCTTAATGGCTATCAAACTACCGGTATAAAATTGTAGGTTTACACCAGGGGTCCCCAAACTTTTTGCAAAGAGGGCCAGATTTGATGAGGTAAAAATGTGTGGGGGCCGAGTCAGCCGACCTTTCAGCCTGACATCCTTTGAACCATTAACATTAAATGCAAATTAACTATTTAATACTCTTTTTTTCATTGCAAATGGAATTCTTTTCATTTCTTCACATAGATAAATAAATCTAAACAACTTTTTACCAAAATCACTCTGCGTTTCATATTTGAAGACCACATAAAATGACATAAATGTCAAAAGGAAGCTCAAATATATCTAGGTTAATTTGAAACATTATTATATTTTATATTATATTTTCAAAAATCAAAAATTGCACTTGAATAAAAATCAAACCAAAAACAAGAATAGACCCTGTCTCTGTTAATAAAAGATGCACTCAAATATAAAACCACACACAACCAAAACAATAAATAAAATGGCTTATCAAGTCTCAACAAAACTGCACTTGAATAGATGTTGACCGTGTCATCACAGTAGATGAGGTGAGTAGTGACTGAGGCTGTGTATGTCGATGTCGCTCTAAGACGGGTGTGGTGGGGGTGTCAGCGGCGTGGAGCGGCCGGGTCTCTGTAGCGGGGACAGCTCCGTGACACCGCCGGTGGGGGCTGTAGGGACGGGGGCGGGGGGCTCACGGCAGCACCGCTGCTCGGTGGAAACAGCAGTGATGACGTGCTTTCACGTCCGAGTCTCCAAACCAGAAATGTTGTAACAGTAACAGCACCGGAAAAGTCGCTAGATTCAGACAATCTCATTGTTGTTGTCACCGTGGCAAAGTGCCGTGTGTGTACGGAGGACGGGGGGGGCGGGGGGAACGGGGGTGACACATCCAGCAGGAGGACAAACTATCCTGCGTTTAAATAACATGTCGAAATATCTGCTTGACAACTCATGGAGCTGGAAGCAGCCCTAAATAAGCAACTACACTTTAACAACAAGCCCAAAAACCCGCAACCCACGACTACCAATATAAGCGACTTCACAGAAAAACAAGCCCAAAGTCACGTATAATACGCGGACTTGGCAACCCGCTCCCTCACTATTTTGGCGGCTATGTTGTTCTGCTGGGTATTCGCGAATACCCGGAAACTGTCGTAGTATGGTCCCGCCCACAACTCAGTGGAATATGATTGGCTAAGACACCTGTCAATCTCAAATTCATGCCCACATTGACTTGCATTACACGGGCCTTCGCTCACAGCCAGCGAAGGCCCTGCAGGGGGAGTCGATGATTTACTGCCCAGATACCGTTGGAAGAAAAATTGTGATTGGTCCATTTCCCGTTCCATTATATTAACCCATTGTTTCCCAAGAAATATTAGTCCAACTTTATAACAATGATCTAGAAAATATTACTTGTGTGTTACTTACTGTATAAAAAAATAAAAAATAAATAAATAAATAAATATATAGTAGTACAATATTTCAATATTTTTTCTTAGGCCTTCACTGAATACCTTGAAGGCCCAGAGGGTTCCCCTCTGCTCCATAGTAGTTGGGCATGT
>NW_028221247.1:0-13210 GCF_045865225.1 Trachurus japonicus | reverse complement strand
AGCTCCAGTTGGTAAGTTGACGAAAGTGAAAGTAAACTCCGCGACTTGGTCGGAAATTTCAAGACAATACTCCGTCAGGTCCCTTTATGAACCTCTGCCAAGCGCCCCACACACACACAGACACACACAAAGTAGCCATAAACGCACCCACAGAAGATGTACCGTATCCATAGCACGACGTGTAGGAGCGGCGATTGGCTGCTCCTCCTGCTCCCTCTACCTGACTGGTGGAGAATCGTCGGGCGCGGTGGATTTTGGCAAATACGATTACAGGCTGTAGGTGGAGCCAGAGGAGTTGGATTTTGTCCTAAATTACTCATTTAATGTCTGACCATCAGAATATAGTGACAGTTCCAGCAAATATGACTGAATAATTGTTACCAACTGAAGCTTTAATTAGAAGAGCTAATAAAAAGTGATTTATTTTTTAATAAAAAATAATGTTTTTCATATTCAACCCTTTAAAGATTGATTTTCTGTTTATCTTTTCCAAAACTCATTACTTGAAAATAGAAAAAAAAAAATCTTTGGCACTGATCTGTTAGTGAAATCTCAAGAATCAATCAATTGACCATTGATTAAAACATTATTGATGACCAAGGTGGAATAGTTCTTTTTCTTCTGTAAAAGTAAATACCTACAATGTAAGTCACTCTACTGTATTTTTTATGCTTTTATTTTCTTGCCACCATCGACCTCTCAGCGGGAAGCAGCCAGCAGCTCAGCGCCACAAGAGCCGGAGCAGAACAGCAACATGGGAAAACTGGACGAGGGTCTGGACGACTTTTTCTCCAAGAAAGTCACCAAACTCGGCTTCAAGTGAGATTTTCCAATGTTTTTGTTACTTTAAAGCAGAAGTAAACGGAATGTTTGTGTTAATATAAGTCTTAGATAGTTATATCTTCCGACAGCAATCACTTATATAGAGTGTTTGGTCTGAAACACGGGTCTGTCAGTCACTCTGCTCTGCTGTGAGCCGAGGAGAAAACTTTCCTTGTATCCTACAACCTTTATCCAATAAGGAGAGAGAACGGCATAAAGGGGCGGTCCTCTCTGTGTGTGCAGCCAAGGGATGCGCGTGAATGTGGTGACGTAGGGACGAGGGCGGGGACTGCTAACTCCATCGGCTGACAGGAAGTTAGCCAAAACGACCGGATCGCTTACTTCTGCTTTAAAGAACTATTTAAACTGTTGCTATGGCCACGTAGATAACATTAGCATCAAATTCCCGTGTGTACTTTTCTAATTCTAATATTTTTTTATCTCCGTCAGACTTCCCTCCGTCCGAGGTCAACCGTCCAGCTCGCAGGAATCGGCAGATAAGAAACGCGAGTCCAGGAAGAGCGGTTTCTTCAACCTCATCAAATCCCGGACGTCGCGCTCAGAGAAGAGCCACGGAGCCGCCGCCATCACCCCACCTCAGCCCGCCTCCTCCATCACCCCCGCACCCGCTACGCCTGTCAGCCCCGTGACCGAGGAGGTGACGCAGACATCGACACCGACGCCGACGCCCCTGCGGCCACCGACGCCGCCCGCGAAACCCGCCGCAGCCGTGTTCGAGTCCCATCAGGAGCTCCACAGGGCTCCGTCCTCGAACCACACGGACTCTGAGGTGGAGTCTGGTCCGACCGCTGCTGCTGCTGCTGCTGCAGAGGAGGAGAAGGAGAAGGAGGAGCAGCAGCAGCAGCAGGAGGAGGTGGTGGAGAAGAAGGAGCATCCACACATACCCCGACATATTGGGGTTCCTGTGATGGGAATGGACCTGATGGCGGAGATGAGGGCGAGGATGGCTGTGAAGAAGGTGGGTGGAGTCGATAGATAATATATTAATAGAGCTTTAAAAAAAAAAGTATTAGAGGTTCTGCTTTTGAGTTTGAAGCAGAATAAATACAGTCACAGTTTCTCTCTGTCTCTGTTTTCAGTCTGAGTCGTTGACCGACAAGACGGACGGTGACAAAGGTGAGTTTATTCAACATCCTGTCACATGTGTTGGATTTAACAGCCACAAGAAGGTTGAATGTTGCGGTTTCATTATCATCATTGCCATAATCCCTATAGTCATAGCAGTAGGTTCGTTACCTTTAATTGTCGGTGCAAGCTATTTTTAGAACGGTGGAGCAGAGCCGCGAGCTGCTCAGAGCTACGCTACGGAGGCTCATGGATTTCTTGGTTTCCCTCATCAAACTCATCAAATACACAATCCAACAACTCCAAAACGCTCTGGTGGACAAGTTGTGACCTGCACATTCACCACGCTATGAGATAATAACAGAATGTTATGAGACAGAGTTGTTTTCAAGGTAAATTCATGCAAAACCGCTGATACGTGTTGCCTTCAGGGGCAGTTTTTCAGCAAGCAGTCTCTGCATTTACCTCTAAAACGGCTCCGTCTCATAATGTTACGTTATTATCTCATAGCGTGGTGAATGTGCAGGTCACAACTTGTCCACCAGAGCGTTTTGGAGTTGTTGGGTTTGATAAGGGAAACCAAGAAATCCCATGAGCCTCCGTAGCGTAGCTCTGAGCAGCTCGCGGCTCTGCTCTGCCGTTCTAAAAAATAGCTTGCACCGACAATTAAAGGTAACAAACCTACTGCTAAAACTAAAGGGATTATGGCAATGGGCCAATTTGCCAAAATGTTGAACAATCCCTTTAAATTCATCACTGTGTTGTTTTGCTGAAGACTTTGACCCTTCACTACTGGAGATATCTGCACTATTCTCTCAGTAATTGGTTCACACCCACAATAACGCTCATTAATCAAATACAAAGTTAAATCAGACCTGTTGTCCCTGCAGATGCTGATGAGGCCAAACCAGAGCCAGTTCCCAGGTCCAAACCCCCCAGCGTCACCCCCAAACCACCTCCACCTCAGGCCGCCAAACCACAGGGGCTTCACACCGCTGGCCACACCAGTCCAACCAGTCCAACCGGTCCAACCAGTCCGACCAGTCCGACCAGTCCCAGAACGAGCAGCTCCTCCATTCATGGTAGGTTGACCAGGAGATCACATTGTTCTTTATTATCGCCTTAGATTTGTTCTCAGAGTCGATTCATTGGTTCTTTTATTGATGTGTGGTTCTCAGACGACTCTGCTGAGGCTCCGTCTGGCAGCTCCCCCTCTAAAGGACCACTTCCTGCTCCTCGCCTCAAGAGGGCGCCATCGGAGCAGGAGCGAGAGAGCACCAGCAGCAGCTCTGCAGGACCCCTGTCTCCTTCACTGGACGGTTGGTGGTGCACAACACAAATCACTTCATATTAGGCATTTTAGGGATTTGTTGCAGTATAAATAGTTATGTTACAATATTAAACAAAATAAAAAACCTAATTTCATAAGAATAAACTATAGAAAGGTTTTAAATATTAACTAAATTTGTATTGCAGGGTTCCTACACATTTGAAATTTCAAAATTCCAGACTTTTTCCAGACTTCCCAGTAAAAAAAAAATCTAATAATTTTGTGACATTTGAGTAAATAGATGTGTATCATGTAAATACATCATGCAATTAAACATTTGTTTTCATTATTCTGAATTTGTATGCCATTATTTCACCAAATAATTTCCAGGAGATTGTAGCTAGGTACAACAGCAAAATAATTAACCCAAATTACGTCAGATAAGACCAAACCCAGATAAGTATTAAGATAAATACATTTCCATAGTACAATAGTTTCCATTTTCCATACTTTTCCATACCTGGAAATGTATGAAATCAAATTCCATACTTTGGATATTAGATATGTTAAATATGTATTTAATTCACTCCTGAATTGGAGTAACCCATAATAATGATGAATGGTCCTATAATGTAGTTCCTAGTTTAAACTTGTTATAACTGATCTTATTAGAGGGCATTCAGAAGATAAACAGTGATGTAAAATAATATTTACACTGATTATTTATTCTTTAATCCTCCCCTTAGAGATTAAACTTTAACTTAATTTGTAGCATAGTTTGTCGTTTTTGGATCAAAGTCTTGGCTTTGCATTTCTTCATTTTATTTTTGAGGACAACAGTTCTGTAATATATTTGTTCTCTCTCTTTTCTGTTTGCATTAAATAAACTATTTTAAAATAATTCAGTTTTTTAAAATTCAGCATAGAATGAAAAGAGAGAGGAACAATACACTGAAAAATAGAAACCACTGAGACGACAGCCAGCAGTGGCTTCTGGGTAATATCCCCTCCTCCTATATGCTCTCTCTCTCTCAGTGATGAAGGTTTTCTGCCTGTGAGCCGCAGCATCGCTGACAGTGTAACACTGAGTTTAACAGGCGACAGCTTGTTTAATGAACGCTTTCAGAGCCGCGTTTGACGCCTCCACACACAGGACATCTGAAGCCAAGCACATGCATCCAGTCCCAGCCTGTACTTGACATGTCCAAGTGTCAGAGAGTGTGTGTGTGTGTGTGTGTGTGTGTGTGTGTGTGTGTGTGTGTGTGTGTGGTGTGTGTGTGTGTGTGTGTGTGTGTGTGTGTGTGTGTGTGTGTGTGTGTGTGTGTGTGTGTGTGTGTGTGTGTGGTGTGTGTGTGTGTGTGTGTGTGTGTGTGTGTGTGTGTGTGTGTGTGTGCTGTTTAACACTCGACTTGTGTAATTAACACTCACAGGAAGTCTGTGTTTTTCCTTAAAACAGCTTCTGTGTAATCAAAAAGTCGTCTGCTGTGATGCAGGAAGATGTTGTTTTAAAAACAAAAAATCACCCAACACAAAAGGCACATTTTGCACATCTGTGTTGGACATGAGACATAAATAATGAACATTAAAAAAAAATTTTTTTTAAAAACAGGATACAGGATTTATTTTTGTTTTCTGTCCATTCAGTAAGGAAGAGGAGAAATCTGTCTTTCTTTTAAGATGTATTTTGTTGGATTAAAGGTCCGATATTGTATAAATAAATGCAGATGTTTGTGTTAAAACTCCATACAGTATAAAGGTAGATGTCCATATTAATACTGTGAAAGTATCAAAGCCTCAGTCCACAGAGAAATGCACACAGCCTGTATTCAGAAACTGAGCCTTAAAACCAGCCGTCAGGACTTCCTGTCACGTTGTGATGTCACAACAAAGCAGTGACCAAGCCCCGCCCACCTGGACCTACCATATAACACTTGATCCAGATGTGAAAACGACACTGAGATGGTTTTTGGTTCTTTAAACTACAGATATGTATTCTGATGGATCAAATAAAAAAAGAGGAAAACTGTAAAACATGGAACCTTTAAACCCTTTACGTAATATATTTACATGATTTTTTTTTCTGTTTTTTCTTCATCCCAGTTCCAGATGTTTCCAGTGACACAGAACAGACAGTTTGATGGTTGTTGGTTTAAACTAAGACACATCACATGTGACACATCAGGTTTCTCATGTGTCTTTTTTATTTCCTACAGTTGACTTTTCTGGAGACGGTGGAGATGCATTTGAGGCACCAGGCTCGACACCTGGCGGCGGCGGCGGCGGCAGACAGTGGTCGTCTCTGAAGAGCTCAGCCAGTCCACCGACAGCCGAGGAGGACGAGCGGGAGCGCACCAAATCCCTCCCTGCTCATGGTTCGTCTGTTTTCTAAGACTGTTTTGAAATTTTAGGTTTTTACTAGCCTGACAAGCCAGACTATATCATTAAAATGTCTAGTCTGACCAGTAGACCTTGGCTCAATCCAGGGGGCGGGATGAAGGCTGTCTTTCAAACTGCCTCTGCACGCAATAGGGTAGTGCTACGACTAATCAGAGCAAAGAGCAGGATGACGTTAGCCTGACAAGCCAATTAAAATGTATGTCGTCATCGCGTTAAGCCCGCCCAACGACTCTCTAAACAGATAGAGCGCTGTGATTGGTGAACACAAACGGTGTTCGAGACTCAAAAAGTTCCTATGGCTCGTTTCTAGACCCACCTACGGAGCAAATATATTTGCTGCCGCTAGGGTGCGTGTAGTGGAGACCCTAGGTGTATGCAGCTGGCTCAGGGGTTATCACTGAGTTCACTTCGGTGTGTCGGCCAGAACACCACTTTCAGCCGAATCTTCAGAGACTGAATAAAGAGGAGGCCACTGACTGTTTCTGATCCTGTTTATTTCTCTTCTTACAGGCGATTGTTCTGTGGTTCTAAACATAAAATGACAAATAAATGAATGAGTAAATAATCATCAATAAATCAAACCACTTAGCTCAGATTCAGTAGCATTTAGCACTGACACAATTAAAGCTAGGTAAATAGCTTAGCTAACCAGAACTATCAGAGAAACATAATATGAACACAGTCATAAATCCCTCTTATAGTTAACACAGTACTCTGCGCAACAGCGCGCTGAATAACCAGCATGATAACGATCAATATAAACACGGGCATATCACGTGACACTCATTACACTCGCTCGTTAATCAAGCTAGCGGACATTAGCGTCATAAACGGCCATAGCATGGCGAGTGCTACAATCACAACATACAGCTCAAACGTTCACAATAGCACTAGCATACATCCAACACTCTCATAACCCATCCAGACGTACTTACATGCTTCATTCACGCACAGACGGTCGCCATAGCACGAACAGGTGACCCGACAGTTACTCCTCACTCCTCACTCACTGCAGCCAAACCACCGCCACATGAACGAGTGCGGCCAATTACGTCATAAGACCAGCAGGGGGCTCCGCTCGCACATCAACCATCTAGTGCTCTAACACAACATAACATAGTAATCTAACACATCTAACAACAACAAATACACAGTAACTTTGTGGCCTTTTCTACAGCCGCCCCCAAATGTAGCTACAATACATTTGCTCATCAATAAAGGCAACAAAGTCTATGGTCGGGCCGTGGCCATAGGAGTGGAATTGTCCTCGTCTTCTCCAGACGGAAGTGCAGGGAGAACAACCAGCCTAGCAACCGGCCGGGTGTAAACCCTTTCTTTCACTTTCACATCAGCTGACCGGATGTGTCCATCAGGGCTCGGATGAGTCTTGATCACTCTCCCTATGGGCCATAGGGCTCTGGGCAGGTGTGGATCAGCGATCATCACCACAGAGTCTTGAACAATGTCAGCTGGTGACGCCTGCCACTTCTGGCGGCCTTGAAGACTCGGCACGTAGAGTCGGATGAAACGGGCCCAGAAGTGATCCGCCAGAACTTGCGAGTGCTTCCAACGTCGGCGACTGATGAGCTCGTTCTCTGGGTAGACGACTTGAGGCAACGACCCATCAGGCCGCCCCATCAGAAGAACATTAGGAGTCACTGGGTCCAGGTCACTGGCATCGGAAGACACATATCCCAGGGGCTTGCTGTTGAGGATCCCCTCCACCTCCGTAAGCACTGTGTGAAGAACTTCTTCCGCGACTGGTTGAGCTCCCACGGTGACGTAGAGTGCACTCTTAACGGAGCGTATCTCCCGCTCCCACACCCCTCCGAAGTGGGGGGCTGCGGGGGGATTAAAGTGGAAGGCGATCTTCTGTGGTGCAAGGTGCTCCTTCAATGCAGGAGAGATCTCAGCGAAGGCCTCCCGGAGCTCCCTCTCTCCTCCCTTGAAGTTTGTCCCCTGATCGGAGAACAGCTCTGCAGGTGTTCCTCTACGGGCGATGAACCGACGAAGGGCCATCAAGAAGGCGTCCGTATCAATGGTGGTCAGGAGGTCCAGGTGCACAGCCCTGGTGGTAAGGCACTTGAAGATGATTCCCCATCTCTTCTCCCGCCGCCGGCCTACCTTGACTTCGAAGGGCCCGAAGCAGTCCATCCCTGTAGAATAGAAAGCAGGCTTGAAGAGCCGCAAACGGGCTGATGGAAGGTCTGCCATCTTTGGTACGGCTGGTTTGGCTCTCCAGCGACGACAGTCCGCGCAGCCGTACTGGTGCCGCCGAACCTGGTGCCGCCGAACGGCCTCGCGCCCTCGCAGGATCCAGAAAGTGCGCCGAAGCTCCGCAAACACCCGCTCTGGACCCGGGTGATGGAGTTGGATGTCAACATCTTGAATTAGAAGCTTAGTAGCTTGATGACTTGGGTCTAGGATGAGTGGATGAATAGCGGTCGGCTCCAGGTCCTCCGATCTACGGAGACGTCCTCCAACACGGATGAGCTCTCCACTCTCATCCAGCTCCGGAGATAGAGTGAGAAGTCGGCTGCTTCTTAAGACCGGCTTCCCTACCTTCAGCAAGCTGTACTCTTGTGGGAAACTATCCTTCTGGGCTCTACGGAGGATCAACCGCTCAGCTTGGCGATAATCTTCGGCAGTAGGACAACCGTTGGAGTCGGCCGCCCCATGCAGCTCCCGCGCTGTCGCCTCCAGCAGCTCCTTCCAGGAACTGTATTGGCTCAAGTCTGGATCAGGCTGACTCGAGGCAACTGTAGTGACCCCACAGAAGGCAGACTTGCGCAGCTCTGATGCATCGTGGGCTTGGTCAACTGAAGGGTCCTCTGGCCATGAATCAGGACCCTGCAGGAGAAAGGGGGGTCCCTGGCTCCATCTGTTGGGCTCAACCAGCTCTCTCAATCCTTTCCCTCGGGTCACATCATCAGCAGGGTTCCTGGCTGAGCCGACATATCTCCAAACCTGTCCGTCGGTCAACTCCTGAATCTCTGCCACGCGAGTGCCGACAAAGACCTTGAATCGGCAGGATTCGGATTTCAACCAGGTCAGCACCGTTGTCGAGTCCGACCACAGGATCATCTGGTCGATGCTGAGCGTGAGTTCTCTTCTTAGAACCTGTGCGAGCTGTGCTCCGGTAAGGGCAGCACAAAGTTCTAATCGGGGAATGGAGTGGGACTGCTTGGGAGCGACTCTGGAGCGAGCCATCAGGAAGGAGAGATGCACTCCGCCATGCCTGTCAGTGGACCGGAGGTATGCGACTGAGCCATACGCTTCTTCAGAGGCATCGCAAAATATGTGTACCTCTCTGTGAAGACTGCAAAGGTCCACTTCCTTAGGCAAGTATGGTCGGGGGAGTGTGACCTGTGGTAGGACACTCAGTTCTTCCTCCCAGGCTTTCCACTTCTGCAAAAGCTCCTGGGGAAGCAGCGGGTCGTCCCAGCCCCGGTGCTTGTCCCAAAGGTGCCGGACCAGTATCTTAGCCCGGGTGGTGTAGGGCAGGATGAACCCCAGCGGGTCATACTGACTCGCAAGAACCTTGTATATGTTGCGCATTGTGGGGACACCATAATTGACTTGGCGGTGCTTGTAGCCGAGGACGTCAGTGTGGAAAAGCCAGCTCAGCCCTAGCGTGGACTCCGGAGCGTCCGTCTTGTCTTGCGCTAGCCATAGCTCCACGCTAGGTGAGCGGCTTTCTTCAGGCAGGTGACCTATGACCCCTGGTTCATTGCTGGCCCATTGACGTAGCTCGAACCCAGCAGATGCCAAGAGGGTTCGCAATTTGTCGACCAGGTGCCTTGCTTCAGCGAGGGTGGGCACGCTCTGGAGACAATTGTCCACATAGAAACATTTCTCGACTGAGATCCTCACATCTTCGTCTGGCTGGCTGTGGTCGTTGACGTGGCGCTGTAAGGCAAACGTGGCGC
This sequence comes from Trachurus japonicus, assembly GCF_045865225.1. Lineage (NCBI taxonomy): Eukaryota > Metazoa > Chordata > Actinopteri > Carangiformes > Carangidae > Trachurus > Trachurus japonicus. The sequence continues at coordinate 3,706 of NW_028221247.1, read as the reverse complement.
AGCACGGGCTACACGTCGTTCCGAACGGTAGTACCTGCCACTCATACACCGCAGGAGGCTCCTCTTGACTGATGTCACGCCAGACAAAGCGGAGGAGGGCACGGTCTTCTGAGAGGAGACGAACCTGATGGAACATGCCCTTGATGTCTCCACTGATTGCCACTGCATGTTCTCGGAAGCGTAGCAGGACGCCCAGAAGTGAGGCTCCCAAAGTCGGCCCAGGCAACAGGTAATCGTTGAGGCTCTGTCCACGGTACTGGTGGGAACAGTTGAAGACCAGTCTGTTCTTGCCATTATGGCTGACCATATGGTGGGGGATATACCAAGCCTCTCGACCTTCCTCAGCTGGTGCTTCAGGACCACATTTGATGACGGAGCCGGCTTTAATCAGTTTCTCCATCTCCACTTTGTAGGCAGCAGCTTGTGCAGGATCTTTGGCCAGTCGCCGTTCCACGCCTCGCAAAGTGGGCATGACTGCTTCTTTGGTAGCCTGGAGGAGAGGCATGTCCCTCCGGCGCAGCAGGGGGGTGGCGTAGCGTAGTATGCCATTGATCTCTACTCTGGTGGTCTTGGTCTCCAGGATGCTGATGGCCTCCTGGTCTTGCTTTGAACGAGTGACGAGCTTCTCGCTCCTGAATGGGACGGTATCGACCTGCCATAGTCTCTCAACATGCCTCATCAACTCACTTTCCTGGGGGGCTACTGTCGTGAAGAAGCACTGCTGTGGTTGAGCGAGGTGGCGGACTACACTAGCAGGGCCCTGTAAGGTCCAACCCAGCTTCGTGTGGATGGCAGCAGGTCCTCCTGGAGGTCCCAACCGGACGGGTTCGACGGGGGTGATGAGGTGGGGATGATCACTCCCGATGAGCAGCGTAGGTTTCACGTCCATGAGGGTCCGTATAGGAAGGCCAACGAGGTGCTTGTAAGTCTTTCTGAGCTGCTTCATGGGGTAGGTATGATCAGCCAGTCCGATGCGGGCGGTGGTGAATGCACCTGTAATCTTGAACTTGACCTTTGGCCTCGCAGGGGAAGAAATGGCGAACGACACTGATGCACCCCGGAGCGTCTGGACCTCATGTCTGATGGTGCGTAGCGGTAAGTCCTCAGGGGATCCTTGAACTCCCAACTTCTCTGCTGCATCTGGCAGCAGCATGGTTCTCTCAGAACCGTCATCCAATATGGCGTAGGTGTGGAGTGTTCGGCGACCATAGTGAATGCAGACCCTCACGACTTTCAGCAGGACTCGGCTACCTTCTGCGGGTCGGTCCAGATACAGCACCTCCGTTGTGGCTCTTGTAGCGTGGCTCACTGCCTCTGGTGCTGCTGTTGACGCCTTAGGTGACCTCACGTTGACCTCATGCAGCACCTGCAGGTGTTTTCCCTGGCAGAGGCTACATGGCTTCTTCAGGTTGCACTGTGCAGCTTGATGTGACCGTGCACAGCGCCAGCACCTCTTGTTGCTCTTTATCCACTCTGTCAGCTGGTCCTTGGTCAGCCGGGAAACTGCTGCACACTGGCTGAGATAGTGCTCCTCATTATTGCAGAATGGACAGTAAGGCTTACTCTTGTTTCCTTTAATGGAGCTGCCGGGGGCTTGAACCGCTGGTTTCTTATCTGCGTTCCCACCATGGAGGACGGTAGTGGGCCGATGACTCTGACGACCATCCGGACGGGGCACTGGCCTCTCCCTAGCCCCTCTCGCTGCTAACTGTCCTTCAGAGTCCTGACACCAAGACTCATACTTCAGCCACTCTGACAGATCAGGTAAAGTGTGAGTCCGTGAGCCTCGATGGAACATGCAGCGACGAAACTCAGCTCTCTGCTCAGGTGGTAACTTATTTAGCAGGCGAGCAACATGTGAGCCACACTGTAACTCTGCTTCTCCTTCAGAGCCTAATGTCCTCAACATCCCGACCAGCGACTGTACTTGGAGTGCAAACTTCTCGAACGCAGCAACGTCTCCCCGCCTGATATCTGGTGAGTCCAACACAGCAGCAATACGCCTCAATGCGATCTGATGTGGTTGGCCGAATTTATCATTCAGTGCAGCCATCGTGTCGGAGAAGGGCGTTGGAGAGTTGAGGTAAGCGTCTGCTATCAACCGGGCCTCTTCTAGTTGCAGGTGATCGACCAGTACCTGATACTTAAACAGTTCTGGGGCGCCCGGGGGTAACAGGTTCTCTAATGAGAGCTTAAGACGAGCAAACTCACTTGGGTCACGATGAGAGAAGTTGCGAATGGTTGGGCAGGGTCCATAGTAGCTGGACTCAGGAATGTGGGAGGTCCTGACTGGAGGCAATGGTTGTGGCTGCATCCATGATCCACCAGGAAGCTGCTGGGAGTTGCGTCCCGGCTCACTCTTGACAGCACCGTACACTGCAGAATACTTGGGCTCAGCTGGAGGCAAACTAGACAGCGGTGGGGGATGAACCGGTTTAAACCAGGGACGTGGAGAATAGGCAGGGTTGTCAGGCGGTCTTGTAGCAGGAGTGATGCCATATGTTGACCACTGAGCCTGGAACAGGCTCTCAGGCGGCTTAGTGGGGGGCGATAAAGCCTCTTCTTTGATGTATGGAAGCTCCACGGTTGTCTGAACACTGTGATGTGGTGGCGGCGGGGGTGGTAAGTCAGCAGGCCACTGTCCCGTCGTCACTGGATCTGGCCACGGTGGTGGTGCAGGCCACTCATCCTCTTCAGCAGGTGGCGCAGGTGCAGCAGGTGTAGCTGGTGGCGGTGGCCACGTGGGTTCAGGCTGATACATATGAGGAGAAGAGGGGCTTTGTAGATTCTGAACAGCGTCCACTAACTGTCTCATTTCTGTTCGCAGTGCTCTGAGCTCCACCAGATCTGCTGACATGCGACGCTGGCTCTGCTGGAGGAGTTGTCTCTCTTGACATATGTCCTTTAATTCTACCTTCAGATCCTCTGGTGGGTGTCTGGGACGCAGCACTGGATATAGAAGAGGAGAGCGCTCATGGAACAGTTCCCCCAGCTCCCTCTCTGGTGACTGCAGGGGGGCTAGCTGATACTCTGGGATGTGCTGGGGGTCTTCAGCACCGTAGTCCATCTCTTGAAGAACAGCATCCTGCCTCTGCCTGTGGCTCTCAGGGGGGGAACCATGCTCTCGGGTGAGGGGGGTCATCCTGGCCCTTCCCTCCTGATGATGAGCCTCTGCGTCCGCTCTGTATCTCTGGTGCATGTAGCCCAGATGATCCATCTCTGATGTGAACTCGGTGATCCGGCTCGAAGGACCATTAAATGTAGTGGAGACCCTGCATATCACGTGACACTCATTACACTCGCTCGTTAATCAAGCTAGCGGACATTAGCGTCATAAACGGCCATAGCATGGCGAGTGCTACAATCACAACATACAGCTCAAACGTTCACAATAGCACTAGCATACATCCAACACTCTCATAACCCATCCAGACGTACTTACATGCTTCATTCACGCACAGACGGTCGCCATAGCACGAACAGGTGACCCGACAGTTACTCCTCACTCCTCACTCACTGCAGCCAAACCACCGCCACATGAACGAGTGCGGCCAATTACGTCATAAGACCAGCAGGGGGCTCCGCTCGCACATCAACCATCTAGTGCTCTAACACAACATAACATAGTAATCTAACACATCTAACAACAACAAATACACAGTAACTTTGTGGCCTTTTCTACAGTGCGTCTAGATTTCTAGGCTAG
>NW_028221246.1:0-4823 GCF_045865225.1 Trachurus japonicus | reverse complement strand
CGTAGGCAGCTCCTTAAAGTCCCACTCCCGCGACCCTTTTTGGTCATTTTAAAACCAGCTCATTAGCCATGCACATTAGCAATGCATCTCTGGGGGGTGGGCGAAGACTGCGCTGCTCTGCACCCGCCCAGCCACCTCCTCGCACCCCACCCCCCGCTTGCTGACAGCTGGACATTGTACAATTACAGATTCAGCGTGTTTAGCGTAAAACTCCACACTGGGATTCGATCCCAGACTGGAACATAGTCCTTGCTCATGGTGCAAGCTGCTCTACCAGGTGAGCTATACCTGTTATACCTTGACAGCTACACCGAGCTGCCAAGCCTTTCACCTCTGAGCCAGATGCAGAGCGGGGCGGGAGCTTGTAGCACTAGTGCCCTCCCCTGGAGCTGTGACACGTCAGCTCCAGTCTCCCTGAAATGGCCAGTTTGCGTCTGCCATTGGTTCACAGCAATTTGAAGGCAGAAAAACTCAGAAATGCAATTTTGCACTTCCTTTTCTGCTGATATGTGCTCCAAGAAAAATGCCACAGGAACATGTGAAAAGCTCAAAAAACACGATTTTCATGGGAGGGAGTCTTTAAGGATATTTTAGAGTTTGCAGTTTTACCAGCCCTGCACGCTGTAAGACTTATCAAAGGGAGGTCATACAGAAATGTCCCTAATTTTGGATGTTGATGTTTCGACACAACGGTGGGCTACATGCATATATACTTCAAACTTCAACTTCAAACAACTTTATTAATCCCACCAGGGGCAATTGATTTCAGCAGCTTGCACAGTCCACGAAAAACACAGTACGAGTACACACAATAATACATATAACAGATAAGGTAAATAAATAGAATAGGATGCCAAGGGTACAGTGTTGTCAAAGATCCGTTGAATGAGTGAATAAGTACATAAGTTGCACATGTTTGACCAATAAAAAAATGTGCATGGCAAGAAGGATAAAATCATTACAAAGAATTTAAGAGGCGAGTAGCAGAGGGGACAAAAGACTTCAAAAAACGGTTTGTCTTGCAGACAGGTGAAACATAGCGACGTCCTGAGGGCAACAGAGAGAATTCACTTGACAGCACGTGACCAGGAGAAGACAAAATGTTATTTACTTTCCTCAAAGTTTGTTGGTCACAGAAACTGTTCAGGTCCCTAAGTTTCATTCCTGTGATCTTGGAACAGGTTTTTATAATGCTATACAAGCTGTTTTTATCTTTCACTGTGAGGCTGGGAAACCAGCAGATAAAGGAAAAACACAGGAGACTTTCGATAAAAGACTGGTAAAAACGACACAGAATAACAGGGCTGACAGAAAAAGAGTTCAACTTGCGGAGAAGATGAATTCTCTGTTGCCCTCGCTTTACAATGTCCGCAGTGTTCACATCAAATTTTAACTTCTCATCAAGAAAGGTACCTAAATATTTGTATGAGGGAACTCTTTCCACACTTTTACCATGGATGGTGCTATCTGCAACTGGGATTTTGTTGCGTCTAAAATCAATTATAAGCTATACAAGTTGTTTCTTACAAATATAATAAAGCCAAAGTGAAGCAAGTTTATGGGTGTTGTTGCATCGCAGCAAACTGCATTGGATCCCCAGTCCTAACACAGTAAATCTGTGCAGCTGAAAATGCTCTGAGCAGCAGGTCACAAGTTTTGTCCCAGTCCATGTGACCTTTAGCTTCCTCTAACGAGGACATCAGAGAGAGAGAGCAATGCAAGAACACTGTGTGTCTGTGGAAATCCACAAAGCTTCACAGACTACAGTACTGTACAGCTTAGTAGACTTGTGCACTTTCAACGTCTTGGTGAAGGCTGCTTATTATCCTCCATTAAGAAAGTCTGTTAGTCCGGTTTGACACAATAAACTCCAGTGTCTCTGCCAGCACCCCAAAATGGCAAATCCTCTCAAACAGTGACTGCACTGCTACCTTCTTTAAATATTTGAGAGATGTTGGATCACATTATACATCCTTATCCACTCAGTGTCATATCCACCCATCCTGGATTCTTTCTGTTCTGTGTCCATGGATGATGTTTCAACCTTCATAGAATAAATAAATCATTGTTAACCAAATCAAACCTGGATTCCTCCTTGTCAACAAATTACAGGTCTGTTTCCAAATTGCAACTTCTCCAAATACTGGAATTGCACTGACTTTCTGACAGTATTCAGTCTGGATTTTGTAAAATTGAAACATCCCTCCTAAGAGGCAGGTGATTGTAGAGCTTTGGTTTTACCTGATCTTAGCACAACATTTGACATGGTATTTTATTCCACAGGTTCAGATCCGTGGCGGCACGGTGGTGCAGTGGTTAGCACTGTCGCCTCACAGCAAGAGGGTTCTGGGTTCGAACCCGCCGGCCGGCTGGGGCCCTTCTGTGTGGAGTTTGCATGTTCTCCCCGTGCATGCGTGGGTTCTCTCCGGGTACTCCGGCTTCCTCCCACAGTCCAAAGACATGCAGGTTAGGTTAATTGGTGACTCTAAATTGCCCATAGGTGTGAATGAGAGTGTGAATGGTTGTCTGTCTATATGTGTCAGCCCTGCGATAGACTGGCGACCTGTCCAGGGTGTACCCCGCCTCTCGCCCAAAGTCAGCTGAGATAGGCTCCAGCTCACCCGTGACCCTAGTGCAGGATAAGCGGTATAGAAAATGAATGAATGAAAGGTTCAGATCCCCTCTTAAGTTGCACAGGGAAGTTTTCTGCTGCTATGTTTAGTATAAAGCACTGGGATGTATTTATACTGCTCCTTTTTTCAGAGACACATAGCTTTGTGCAGTCCTGCAAGAAAGGAGGAAACTAGTAATGGGATGGTATTTTGCTTGGATTCTTGCACTCTGCATATACCAAATACAGTATGTTGATTAGGGCCATCCTACACAGCTCAGACAACAGAGTGGACCATGGTTCATCTATAAAATTCTTTGCATCTCAAAATGATCATCAGTGTCTTATTTGCATTAAGGGCCAGGAAGGTCAGTGGAATATGCCTCCACTCTCTCACAGAAATGAAATGCTGCACCAAACCAGGTGACACAGGGCAGTGGTGTCATGGTGGTAGGGGGCTTCTGTCACTTCATGCCACACTGAGTCATTAGTCAGCCCAGTCTCTGTCTGATTTGTATTCTGGTCATTTTAAGCACTGGGTAAACTGTGTCAGAATAATTCCTCACATACCAGTTGACATTAACCACGTGTAGGTTTCAATTATGAATAGTAATGCAATTTGTCTTCATGATTTAAAGGGTGACAGGGATTTTTTTCTTTTTCTTTTTTTTTGGCATAATCCAAAAGTACATCTGTTCAGCTTGACCCATATTAAAGCAGAAGTAAGTGATATATTTGTGTTAATATAAGTCTTAAATAGTTATATCTTCCGACAGCAATCACTTACATAGAGTGTTTGGTCTGAAACACGGGTCTGTCAGTCCCTCTGCTCTGCTCTGAGCCGAAGAGAAAACATTTATCGTATCCTACAGTTTTTTATCCAATGAGGAGAGAGAACGGCATGCAGGGCTGTGTGTGCAGCCAAGGGACGCCGTGAATGTGGCGACGTAGGGACGAGGACTGTTATGGTGCGTTCAAGGAAACTCGTATTTTTCCGACCGTGAAGTCGTACCAGTTTGATCTGGTACGACTTCACGGTCGGAAGTTATGAGTGGCCGTTATAGTGACTTTCACCGGTAAAACAGGTCGGAAAAACACGAGTGGGTTGCCTGGAACGCTACAAAGTCGTAAGTTGTGACTTGAAGCTGTAATTTACGATTTCAAAAGCCTGCCTGGAACGCAGCATTAGCGAAAACGACCGGACCACTTACTTCTGCTTTAACATCTTTTAGTGAGAATTAATGGACATAATTATTAATGGTTGAATTAAATATTTCACTTTGTCTCATGTCATAAAGAGGAAATCCACACTAGACCACACCCACAGAGGGCAACAGAGACAACTTTATACTGACAATTGAGGAAAAAAACTGCTGTGAAATTAGTGAAAGTTTCAATCCAAGAAAAAACAGAACATCCATGTTCTGTTGAAACTCACAATACCTTTGACATTTGCAACAAAGCCAGTAACTAATGATTAAGTGTAATGATTAAATGGACTGCATTTACTGTATGTGGAGCTTGTCTTAACAACCACTCAATACACTTCACACCACTAGTCACATTCACACACAGTTTTATGCAGCACTTTTATCTTCATATTGCATTTTTTTCTACCACATGTTCACCGATGACACGTTGGGGGCTATTTTGGGTTTAGTATCTTGCCCATTGCCCAGTGACACTTTGACATGTGGAGCGGAGGGGCCAGTGATCATCACCACCGATCTTCTGATTGGTGAACAACCCGCTCTACCTCCTGAGAAATATGCACAGCCTATATTAAGAAACTGAGCCTTAAAATATGCTAGAACATCTGTAACTTTGTGATGTTGCAACAAACTGTGATGTAAAAACTAAATGAATAACTTAGAGCCTCCTCTCTTCTGATTGGTTTGCTGTTGTTACTCCAGGTCCAGAGAGAAATCTGTTAAACTACACTGAGATTGTTTTTAGTTCTCACAAAACAAATATATCCAAAAATAAAACACTGGAAAAATGTAAAATATGCAACTTTTAAATAAGTGTTGAGTGTTGGAATTTCAATGGGCTGAGACAAATTTTCCTTAAAGGACAATAACTAATATCACCTTACTATATGTGATGCATCAGCCCCCTTCATTCTTTTACAGTAGTTATATTAATCAAACAAATGCTGAATGAGAGACTACGCTGAGTAAAAGCAGCGAGTGGAACAGAGGTTAGCCAATAC
>NW_028221245.1:0-4635 GCF_045865225.1 Trachurus japonicus | reverse complement strand
AGCTGCGTTTCCATTACAGATTTTCGCAAAATAAAAGCGATATTTCTGAAACTTCGAAAAAGTGCAATTGCTATTTGCGGGTGTTTCCATTGAAAGGTATTTTGCGAATGAGCCGTAATGCGTCTTGTGTTTCTATGGTGACGGCACAGCGATCTCAGCTGCCTACAGCTGTTGCTGTTATTGTTTTTAACAAAGACAAAAACAGCGCTTGATTGCTGAAAGGCAAAGCCCGTGTGGCGCTGCAGCGGCCACAAATAAGGACGCACTCACACGGGCCAGTTGTACCGTGCTGAAGCTCTAATGCCCCCTCCCCTCTCCCCCGTTGGCCCGCACTCACACCACCTCGAACCCAAGCTGATCAAGCACGGCCTCCGTTGATATAGAGGGACTATTTGTTTACCAACACGGCGGATGTGCGCTTTAACTTGACTGCAGAAAGAACGGAGCCTTTTAAACACCAGCGGTGATGAGGCGCTGACAACAATATAGGTGGTTGTGTGTCCACACACCCGTACTGGTTTATGTGACTTAAGGTGACATTTCGGCGCAGGAGGGAGTGGGAGCGTGGATGCGAGCCAATCTCCTTCAACCATGCACGGAAAAGGGGAACGATAGGAAAGGTTTTTCTAATTTATTGAGAAACAATGCCCAGGTCAGCAATGCATGACAATAAACATGTGGTTCATTTGTCCCCTCAAGTTACATAAACCAACACAGCGTGGACACACACAACTCCGGTGACGCCGGTGACGTGTAGAAAAGCGAAAAAAGTGTTTCCATTACACTTTTGCGATACACGTTTGTATCGATACGTCTCAAAAACCACCTCATGAGAGCGCAAAAACTTTTTTGCGATATTTGAGAGTTTTTTTCGAAATGTAGGTGTTTCCATTACCAGTTTTTAATTTCGATATTTAGGTTTTGCGCATTTCAAGGGGTAATGGAAACGCACCTATAGAGAGAGTAAAAATAGGTGTGGTTAGTTGTGAAACAGTTTTTGAAAGAGAGGAGGAAGTCAGATGGGAAACACTATGACAAGCAGCTTTCACAATATGCCTCATTAATGACTTTACAGAAATACACTTCTTTTTTAGGTGAGCTGCAAAGAGTCAACTTGGAAGCACCACAGACTACAGACCAGTCAACTTGGTGACAAAATAGGGAAGTATGAATCACAGACTACAAGAGCATGTGATGCAGAGTCCACTTCAAGATGGAGGGGGGGACTGACCCTGAGCTTTCAAGCTGGTGTATAAGAAACTGAAAGTAACCAATAAAAACAGAACACACAAATTTCTGCCTCTAAAAATATAGTGGGTTTTTTTGCTTAAAGAAATGTCTCTATTTAAATGTAGTTAAATTTTAAAACAGTAGACTTAAAAAAAAAATTTACTGCAACTGAATGTCATTGTCAACTTTACAGACGGACACCATGTCCATTACACAAAAAAAGGGAACCTTGGTGGTTTGCTTCAGTGCACAGTTCCTGTTTACACTGCAGTCTAGAGGTGTCTTCTCTTCTAAGAGGCAGACAAGACACAAATTAGAAGAGCCATGAGTCTTCAAGTGTTATTTAGTCTGCCAGGTTGATGGGCCATTATACCCAGCGCTGTGCTGAAGCTGCACACCATGTGTTTGTAGGGCTTCCTCCGTAATTACACAGTAAGGAGCTTAGGCCATGTAGGTAACCTAGGTGTGCCAAGCAGAGGCCAAACCCAAGCCAGTACCATGCAACAAAAATAATGATGCCAGTAATACACCTCTTAAGCCTCTTGAAATCACACCAGGACTGGGTCAATGCTCCAGAGACATGAAGGATCAAGAGATAAATAAAGAAAAACAAAGAAGAGACTAGTGTCCACCATGCAAACAGTCTGTAAGAAGAAGAACCGTAGTTTTCTCTTGACCTGTGATTCCCAGAAAGCTTAAAACCATTGTTTGGTCATTTGCCAAAAGGTAAACAATGACAAAAGATTAGCTGCTTGACTAGTTAGACAAAAATATTATTCAGCATTAGATACAGAAATATATGCGGATTGCGCACACATATGAGTCAGCCTGTGACAACACCACAAGCTGCAGCTGACAGTGTGTGAACACCACCAGTTAGCAGAGAAAGGCTAAATGGTTAGCTACAAGTAAGGGAAACATGGAGGAAATACAGTAGTGCATGACTAATGGATAAAGGGTTAACATAGACAGCTAACTAATATAGACTGTGTTCAAACTCACCCCTTCCACTACAGTGCACTACATTTACTTACTACTTACTATTTATTTCTGTCCAAATCCTGAGTGAACTAGAACAAGGGAGTGATTTTTAGACACAAACGGATAAATGGTTGAAATACTTCACTCAGTACGTTTACATGCAGAGCTTAATCGAGCTATGCTCAAAATTCAATTTTGGCGTGAAGTTGGACTTCTGTCCTTGTCTCACTGACATGCAACTGAGAAAATCGAATAACTGACGGGGTCCGCCCCCTCATGCGGCGTCACCCGTTGTTTCAGCGGATTAATACGCCCCCCTGTCCTGTTGACTTTTCTGTCACCTCGTAAAAAACTGAATATAAACAACTTATAAGCTTAATAATAAATTCTCAACTGCAGTTTCCGACCAGATGCGTCAGTCTTGGCCGGATTCGTGCTGAGAATAGGATACGTGCTTCCTTTTTTTTTTTTCCTTTACTTTGCCGGGTTTGGGTGGCTTCTCTGCTCCACTTGGTGTCGTCTCTACGGTTGTGGAGCATGCGCACATGCATTGTCCAGTTATACTCCGACTAAGGCGTATACATGACGGAGAAAATCGAATTCCAATCGCATTATCTGGTGTCTTAATCGGAGTTCTCCCACTCCGATTTCAGTCGGACTAAGGTGTTTACATGCACTTCAGTTGTCCAGTTATAGTCGGATTAAGGCAATAATTCATTTTTTTCAAGTGTCATGTAAACGTATTGACTGTAAGTGACGTATAACTGAAATAGCTTGCTGGACCATGGTTGAAATTAGGGATGCAAACAATTAATCGACTATCGATTAATTGTCGATAAGAATTTAATCGATTAAATTAAATTACTTGCAATTAATCGTTCCTTTTCAATGGGAGTTTTACTGTGAAATGTAAACAAGCAAAGCCGACATAATGTAGCAGATCTCTGTGTAAACGTGTGCAGCGCTGCGCACTGCAGCACACAAGGGAGAGAGGGAGAGGAGGTGAAAAGAGACAACACTGTTACCTGTTGTAGCTATACGGGACTCAGGCTGTACCATCGCTAACACACAGACGACCGGTGAGTAACGAGTCAAAAAGCCGCCGACACGGAGCTGCCTGAGGAGTTGTAATGCAGCCTGAACGCAGCTCAAACCGACCCGGTGCCTCAGCACGGCGGACAAGCTTTGATAAACACACCGGATCCGCGCTGGTTTACAGTATCCTACCGTAGTTTAGCCGGTCGCTACCGGAGCTTAATTTAAAAAAAAAAAAAGAAAAGAAAAAAAAAGCGCTCGTTGCGGTGCCGCGGAGAACAGCGCGTGTGTCCAAGCTGTGTTGGTTTATGTAACTTGAGGGGACAAATGAACCACATGTTTATTGTCATGCATTGCTGACCTGGGCATTGTTTCTCAATAAATTAGAAAACCCTTTCCTATCATTCCCCTTTTCCCTGCATGGTTGAAGGAGACTGGCTCGCATCCACGCTCCCACTCCTCCTGCGCCGACATGTCACCTTAAGTCACATAAACCAGTACGGGTGTGTGGACACAATATTGTTGTCAGCGCGACAGCGCCTCATCACCGCTGGTGTTAAAAGGCTCCGTTCTTTCTGCAGTCAGGTTAAAGTGCACATCCGCTGTGTTGGTAAACAAATAATCCCTCTATATCAACGGAGGCAGCCGTGCTTGAGCAGCTTGGGTTGGAGGTGGTGTGAGTGCGGGCCAGCGGGGGACGGGGGGGGATTCGGGCTTCAGCACGGTACGGAACAACTGGCCCGTGTGAGTGCGTCCTTATTTGTGGCCGCTGCAGCGCCACACGGGCTTTGCCTTTCAGCAATCAAGCGCTGTTTTCGTCTTTGTTAATAACAATAACAGCAACAGCTGTCGGCAGCTGAGATTGCTGTGCCGTCACCATAGAAACGCAAGACGCATTACGGCTCATTCGCAAAATACCTTTCAATGGAAACACCCGCAAATGGCAATTGCACTTTTTCGAAGTTTCAGAAATATCGCCTTTATTTTGCGAAAATCTGTAATGGAAACGCAGCTCTCTCACCTCATCTCATCTCATTATGATAGGACTTCAACCTCAGAGCTCTCTGTCCCAAATAACGTGCTACTTAAACATTTTCATTGTGCTGTGCTCTTAAAATAAATTAACAAATACTAGTGTAAAGTCCATAAGGAATTTTCCCCTTAAATTTAGGTTCTCAGGAAAATCGCCGCTTATCAATTAATCGATCATCGATCGATAAGGTCTATCAACTATCGATTAATGAATTACTCGATAATTTGCATCCCTAGTTGAAATGGTTAATTTAAAGGGATAGTTCAACATTTTGGCAAATTGGTCCATTGCCATAATCCCTATAGTTTTAGGAGTAGGTTTGTTACCTTTAATTGTCGGTGCAAGCTATTTTTAGA
>NW_028221244.1:0-2251 GCF_045865225.1 Trachurus japonicus | reverse complement strand
TGATGAAGTCATTCAGACTTTGTGTACTCAGGAAAGGTCAGTCATAAATGTATCCTTCATGTAATATGCATTAGATTCATAGCCACTTTAAGTTAATAGATGCATCACACAGTCAAATTCTATAAACAAGTCGAATGATATTTTCCTGCTGTTGGTTAATCTGAGCTAAAAATAACATGGTATTTTGTGTTTTCACCAACATGTCATTGCCATTTAAATAATGACAACATCTACAAAACGTATGCTCATGATGACAACAAAGGCAGCTACACAGGTAGTTTACAGTAAGTGCACGCTGACCCTGATACACATTCTTATACCACAGACAGATGATGACATTCCTTTGTGTCATAGTGAATCAACCCTGGTGACTGACGGTGCTAAGACACTGTCAGGCCCATGCCTATTTGTCAGACGTGTATATTTCATGAGGTGATAATGATATTCATTGGAAATGTGCAATTGCCAATGCGTGTGTGAGTGTGCGTATGAGTGTGTGAGAGCCCTGTTATCAGCAGATCCTGTCATTAGACATCCTCTGATTGTATTCTTGTACTGACGCCTTCTTCCTGAGAACCAATAGGAAACCCCCCTTCTCCTGGACCTTGAGGTACAACCACCCAAAAATAACACAAGCTGTGCGTGTGTGTATTTTCTGCTGGTGTACTTTCTTCATTAAATCATCCAACATTTAAGAATCTCCTTATGCTTAAGAAATAAATGTTACCTTTGGTCTCAATTATGTTAATTAATCAGTGGATCTTTTGATATACCCTGCAGCAGTGATAAATCAAATATATATAAAAAAACAAAAATCTAAGCCCAGTCCTACCCACAGTGGCTCAGGACAAAGGATTAGCTTCAGCTAGAGAGAGGTAAAATAAAGACAGAGAGAGCTCTGTAGTGACTCATGATAATGACTCTGTCACAGTGATGATGAGGGTCATGGTTTTATCTGAAGTAGGCCAAGCATATTTCTGCGCTGCTCTAGGCAGTATGATCTATGAACATGTGAGAGTCAGTCAACAGAAACGGCTCTTACTGAGCAACAGTTTACACACAGTTACAAGGATAAGATACATGGATTTTGTTTTACTCTTATTCATGTCCATCATTTCAGTCCTAAGGTTTACAAAACGAGGAACATAGTAGTGAGAGATTGTTGGCTGAGGCATCTTCAGCCTCTAGAAGATGGTGTTGTAAGGAGGGCACATGAAGTCTCAGCGGGAATGTTAAGAGCCTTGTTAAAAGACATAATCACTTATGGTGGGAAGAAGTATTTTCAACTGGCCTCCAGAAAGCTCTGGCAAATGACTAAGGAAGGGAAAGCTGGACTTGGCCCAAGCTGTGCTCAGCAGGGAGCCGAGCTGCTGACCCTGACTGGAGATGTCATTCGGCATTTTGAGGAACTCCTGAACCAGCAGTTCCTCTGAAGAGGATGCAGAGATTTAAAACTCAGGTGGCCGAGGTCACTGAGGTCAAATGATCCTGAGACACTGAAGGGTCTTGATTGACACACCTCTTTAATGTTGTCAGTGATGGTAGTTCCCAGATTTAGGGGCAGCCAGAGCATGTGCTCAGGGGAACAGACTGGGAATGGAGGCCTGAGCTGAGGTCCAGGAGGAGCTCTGTGGATTCTTACCTGGCTGTTGAACAGTGGACCAGCTCTTGGTCACTGGAGGGGTCGTAGAAGTTTATTCACCCATGATAGGCCTACATGTGTTTTGTGAACTTGGAGAAGGTTTAAAACTGTGCCCCTGTGGGGGGCTCGATGGGGGGCATGATGGAATATGGGTTAGAGGGGCAGTCACTGCCCATGTACTGTCGCCATCTGCTCTTTGTATAACTGAAGGGAGTGTTTGTGTTTTCTCAAGTAAACAGGGTGCAGCTAATTTTAAAGGGACTACGAGGAGTTTATTTATGTATTTTCACACTACATTACATTTGAGGTAAATTCATGCAAAACCGCTGATGCATGTTCCCGTCTGGGACAGTTTTTCGGCAAGCAGTCTTTGCATGGGCCTTGAAAACAACTCAGTCTCGTCACGTTCCGTTATTATCTCATAGCGTGGTGAATGTGCAGGTCACAACTTGTCCATGAGAGCGTTTTGGAGTTGTTGGATTGTGTATTTGATGAGTTTGATGAGGGAAACCAAGAAATCCCATTAGCCTCCGTAGCATAGCTCTGAGCAGCTCACAGCTCTGCTTGGCTGTTCTAAAAAAAGCTTGCACCGAGAAATAAAGGTAACAA
>NW_028221243.1:0-34376 GCF_045865225.1 Trachurus japonicus | reverse complement strand
GGCCAAATGTATAAAACTCTGTGTATATTTAGGTGTAGAAATCTGTGTGCGCACAAACCAGGAAACTTGCATACGCAGTCTTTCCGTCAGATGTATAAAACCCTACGTACGTATATTCCCACGCATTTTTTTTTCATACATCTCAATCATCTTCAAATTGTGCGCACGTGCACGAGTCTTCTGGCCATGCCCATAATTCACCACAGATGGCTTCCAACACACCCACAATTACCTGTTTTGCATATAAAAGGACGGGCTTGGTTTCGTTTTGAGGAGATATGGCGGAAGCAAACAAACCGAAAAAAAAGCGAAATTTCACAGATTGTGAAATGGAGGTCATGGTGGAGGAAATTAATCGAAGAAAAGCCACATTATTTGGAGGTTTGGGCACTGGAGTGACGAACAAAACAAAACAAAGAGAGTGGCAAAAAGTAACAGAGGCGGTGAATTCGGCCAGTTCTGAGAGGAGAACAATGGAGGAGATTAAAAAAAAATGGTCTGATTTCAAAAGGGAGGCTAAAAAGCGCATTGCTGCGCACAATCAAAGCATACGTGCTACCGGAGGTGGAGAGGGAACCCCAGCGCTCTCTCCACTGGATGAGCGCATAGCCTCAATTTTGAGCCAGACTGCCATCAGTGGCATTGTGCCAGATTACGCGGGGGACACAGACGCGCCTGCACATACGGATTTAGGTAACTCACCCAGTTTAAATCTTATTGTAATCGGACTTGCAATGAAGACAAACGAGTTTGTTCTTTGCTACAGTGTACATTTTATTTACAGATCAAGATGCTGCTGGGTGTTCTATGGACCAAGATGAGCCGGGGGGAGAAGTTGGTGCCAGTGCACCACAGCCTTCACCTGCCCGGACACGCGCGAGTGTGCTCACCGACCGTGTCCTAGATTCACAAAAGGAAATTATTAATTCGATTGACAACGTTGCCATGGAGCTTAGAGAACTCCAAGTGGCAATGTACGAAATCAATTCTACACTGAAGGAACTTGTTAGTTGCATGAAAAAATAAAAAGTGATCAAGTATTAACCCTCCCGATGTTTTTTTAACTCACCATGCAGTCGCTGCATCACCTGAAGACGCAGTTGCATTGCTGCTGCAGCAGCTGGCTGGTGGTCAGCATCGCGGTCAGCGGGCGGTGCATCGGGTCTGGCTCTTTCAGGTGGAAAGGGGACTGCATTTCTCACAGCCATGTTGTGCAACACAGCACAGGCTCTGACGATTTTGCAGACCTTTACTGGCTGGTAGAGTAACCTACCACCTGTAGCATCCAGACAGAGCCACCTGCCTTTTAGGAGCCCGATGCACCGCTCTACAATAGAACGTGTTCTACTGTGGACAACATTAAAGTGAACCTGTTGCGCGTTCTGGGGATTTATGAAGGGTGTCAGTAGCCAGGGCTTCAGCGCATATCCGTTGTCACCTGAGAGTATAAAATGTGCATGTTGTTTACATTTCGTGAAACGTAACAGAAACAGCATAATTATCAGCATCATAATCATAATTAAATATTTTACCAAGAAGCCATCCGTCTGGCACTGCTCCAGTCTGAAGTCTCCTCCCCACACAGCTTTGAGACAGTATAAATGAGTCGTGGGTTGACCCAGGCCATTTAGCGACCACGTTAGTCAGCACCATTTGCGCATCACAAATGAGCTGCACATTGATAGAATGAAAATGTTTTCTATTCACATAAACAAATTCATCTTCCCATGGTGCCCTTATTGCAACGTGTGTGCAGTCGATAGCTCCGATCACATTAGGGAAACCGGACATCGCTGCAAATTGCATTTTGATATTGGCCTGTTCAGCTGCTGCGTAAGGGAACCTGATGTATCTGTTACCGAGCGAAACAATGCCATCCCACACAGCGGGCATGACCCGGCTCAGGGCAGACTGAGATATTCCAGACCTGTCTGCAAGCTCCCGTTGAAAAGTTCCCGTGGCCAAAAACCCGATTGTTGTGAGAACCTGCAGATGCACAGGGATGGCACAGTTCCTCCGTGATTGCCTTTCTAACACAGGGCCCAGTTCAGCACAAATTTCCAAGAGTACAGCTCTTGGAAATCGAAAGCGGCTCATTAGCCAGTCATCATCATGGGCAAAAAAATCTGCACGGTCTCTGAAGACACGTTCACGTCTTATATGAGCACAGTCCTCCAGTAATGCCAAGGCAGCCATTGTATCATTTGGCACAATCATTACGCACGGGTGCAGCTGTTATATAGTGCCGTTTTAACGCCCATTTGAAATTGGTCGCACCTGGTTATTTTACTTAATAAAAAAAAAAAATATCCCAAGATCTTTTTACATTACATCCTAACAGTGAAGTGAAAAAAAATATCTAAATTTAATGTCTAACAAATTCGCCTTATATATTTATTTATTTGGTAATGTATTATCGATCCTTTTTGCCAGCACGTAACCTCACACAATCTGAATCAAAGGACTTCGTATGCTACGCATGGTCTGAAGCATGCGTACCAGTACGCACATTCTCACCGCTCGTGGATTTTTATACATTTGGGAAAGCACGTGGAAAGTGGCGGTCTGAAGCATGCGTACCAGTACGCACATTCTCGCCGCCCGTAGATTTTCATACATTTGAAAAAATACGTGGAAAGTGGTGTACGCACACATTTCATGTGTACGCATGGTTTATACATTTGGCCCTTGGTGTGACCTTGGAGTAAACATGGCAAACAAAGTAAAACCACTGGAGATCAGCAAAAATAAAATTCTGAGCTGCTGTTAAGTTTCTGTTTCATGGAGGTGGATCTGAAAGTTAATGCAACAGAAACTGTATGTTACTGACGTCCATGCTTAAAAAGAAAAACACTGCACTCTGCACGAAATAGGCTACCTGATGCTGAGAGAAATCAGTAGTGCAGAGCACAACACCCTTAGGGGCTAATGCTCTGTCATATCATTAACCTGTTGGCTGCCACCTATTTTTCAATGGCACCATTCATTTTACACCACTGTGAAACAATCACATATAAGTAGCAGGTTTTTTGTGTTCCATCCAATAATAATTTAATCAACCATAGGAAATATGGTCATTAAACCGCTTTGTTTAATGTTTATTTAATGTTTAATATGATAGCCTTGATTATAAACATAGCGCTCACTTTGAAATTAAAGGAAAGTTAAGAACAATCCACAGGATATATATTGGGACCGATCCAAACATTGATTGATAAGCATTGAGAATGGATCCAGATGTTTTCTCCTGGAATAGCAGCCATCAAAACTTCCAGCTGTGCTACGTTTTTCTGCATGGTGATATGAGCCAGTGACCTGCTGAGCCACAAAATATGAACCCAGCAGTCAGTTACAGTTAATTAGATGACAGTCAGCAGCTGTGGAAGATGCAAGCAGAGGGGCTGACATGTGTCTGTGTCAGTGCTGTTGTTTCGTGGAAACTTCTGTATTTTGTCTAAAGTGAAGGTGAACTTCCTGCCAGAGATCTACATCTCTACGGGGATATTACAGAAAACTTTATAGGATGCTATATGAAATATTAAATACAACCAATATGTTATTTTATTTTAATGCAGAGTTACTCAGCCAAAAACATATCTAAACTGCCTCAGCAATTTTAATGCAGACGTAAAGGAACTGGAGGCAGGATCAAGGAATAAAACTCATTAGCGATACAACGGCCGTAGCGGCCTTCAGGGTTACTGCAGCCATCAGCCAAGCTGGTGCGGGAGCGCGCATCAACTCTCCACAGCAGTGCAGCGGGTGTTGTGACGGTGACACTGTGGCTGTATTGGAATTGTCAAACTATACCAATGTTTTCCATTAATTAGCCGCCACAGTTTCGTGAGATACGCGAGTGGGCTCATTCTTTTTGGTTTTGAACGCTTCATCACCCATTAGCATTTAAAAACTTAAAATGCATGTGTATTTCTTCACAAATCCTGCCTTAACTTCCTTTAAAATATGCAACCAAGAATGCAAAAGAAAAAAAAGACAAAAGATAACAGATAAAACTGATTCAAAAATAAATAGTAGGTCATAAACGATGTCTACCCCCAGTATAGCAAAATAAATTGGCTCACAACTTGGACTACTGAACTCTAACTGTAATTTTATAGCGATTAATATTACTACTATTGAGCTGCTGGACACTTTAATAAAGAACCTATTGATCTATCTAGAATGATAGAGGCTCTGACATTGAGGAGTCAACAGTGATACGTCTGCACAAGCAGTAATTAGTGACCTAGACAATATTAATATCACAGAGGGATACTAGCAATGTTCCATATTATATTGTGAACATAATTAAAACCTAGTGTGCATAGTGTTGGTGTTGATGACATGACACAGAACCAACATCAAGAGCAGCTGAACAGGCTATGAGCTAAAATAATTGAATATCATCATCAAACCTTTGGATATCATTGAGGTTTCTCTCATTTGCAATGATGTCGAATCGATTTAAAATGAATGAAAACAGTAGGACAATACTCAGTGCTCAGTAAACAGAAAATCAGTTGCACACTGAAATAAGGTGGTTAGAGAACAAAGTCTCAAACCACCCCGACAGCTTCGCGTTGGGGTTCCATAACCTGAAGGGGTTTATTTCTCCTTATACCATGGTCTGGGTGAATCCTCGATTCTGATTGGCTGCTGGGTGTCCATTAAAAAGTGATAATGGACACCCATAAAGATGTTCCGGTAAAATAGCCTGATTACGTTCTAAATATTACTGCGCTGGCTCAAACGCTTGTTGGTAACCACGGCAACGGACACTCGGACCAAAACAACTTTTTTTCAGCGCATCACGGCACTGGAGTCTGTAAACACACCAGCGGTAAGAAGTGCACTGGACCTCTGAAAAACTTTGTGTCACGTAACATTTAAGCCGTCACCTCACCTCCCTTCATTGATCAACTATCAGGCTGTGGCAGAGTCACTGGCTGTAACGTTACGCTGCGGTCACAGCGGGTCCCTCTTTTTTTCTCTTTTATTACGAGTTTATTAAATAGTCCGCTCGGCTCAGCCGCTTAAAGACGTATGATTTTAACGGTAAAAACAACATTTTAACGGTAAAAACAACATTTTAACGGTAAAAACAACATTCAATTACAAGTAATTGATTTAATATGTATTTATCTCGTAAGTGACCATGGTATAAGCGGGATAATGCCCTTCGAGGTGTCCGATTATCAGAGATTAATGGACTTCGCGGAGGCGTGAACCGTCCGACGCGAAGCGGAGGACGGTTGCTTCCGCGAAGTCCATTAATTTCTGATAATGGACACCTCGTCGGGCATTATCCCTTACATAACAACCGACTAACTATACATTATCCCGCTTATTACACGGTTTCCAAGTGAAATAATTCATTTGAAACATAATCTTGATCAAAATATGACTTTCATCAATTTAAAATCAATTTAAAAAGTCTGGTCACGTCCGCTTTTTTGCTGAGCCTCCTCCCGATCGTGCATTTGAAGCCTTTGATAATCAATCAGTGGATCGATGGATTATTATGTTATGACTGGACAACAATAATGTTTAAACCTGTTGTTGCTCCACCACAACGTGATGTACAGTATGAAAAGAAAAAGAAAAGAAACACAGAGCTGGCTGGTGGACAGAGGTAAAAGAGGGACGCAGCTGTGCTCACCGGTCTGATGGCGGTTCCAGATGCTCGGCCTCGGTGTCAGCGTCTTTCTCAACAGCCCGCGCTCCGCTCTCCTGAGTGGACCAGCCCAAGCGTGCTGAGTCAGTATAGTTCATGGGTGAGAGAGCGAGGAGAGGGTTCGTGGAAGCGGGTGATGATAAGGTGTCTCTAGCGCCTTCTCAACTCAAGCTACCGACCGTCTTCGAAAGGGGAAAACACTTCGGAGAAGCTATGGGTCCATCGGCTACTAGCGGTGAGTGGCACTCGGACGTCAGTCTGGTGTGTGGCGGTTCAGTCTCTCTTGCGGCGTCTTCCAGGTGGCCTAGATGAACAATTAGTGCTCGCGCCAACCGACTGCGCCGGAGGTGACGTCACAGTAACCATGGTGACAGCTGCACATCACATGTCAACACAACCAGCTCCAAACAAACAAAGAAATAGAAAGGAAAAGACCTAACCTGTCCGTAACAATTACCATACACATGCAACAATGTGAGATTAACTTTACTGTTTACGGGTGCGTTTGTGTCGCGGGGTCGCGGTGCCACCGAGACGAGAGGAGAGCTGTGACACCGGGTCAGAGGCTCTGATGCAGGTTTGGTTTCCTGCCACGATGTGGAAGGAGCCTCCACTCTCACTGTAACAAGTTACAAGTGTTTAATGACGGTAAAAATGAAACATAAGGTAAATATCCTGCATAGTTTCTCTTTTATGTCTCCTCTGATCAGAGTGGCATCCCTAGCAACAGTCTGATATAGGCTACTTGACGACGTCATTATACAGAAATAACGGACCGTAGAATGCAGCGATGGACCAATCAGAGAGCAGTATTCAAAAGAGTCGTGTAATAATATAATATAATATAACATTAATTTTTAAGGCTTCAGATAAAAAGGAGAAACTCAGGGTTAGTTGAAGAAAACCTGCTCCCGACCAGGTTAGTTTCACAGACTCAGCTGCAAAACAAATTGCCCCAAGGGGATAATAAAGATATCTTTGACTCTTTGACTCTTTGACTTTGACTCCGAGCTTCAGTTACCTCTCTTTCTGAAACGGGCTAGAGTTACTCCTCCTCCAAAAACCCATAGTTTCCCTCATTTCAGGGTTAACAGACTCAGAGTTTTCACTAAACCTACCTTCTGAAACGGGCTCCAGCTCAGACTGATGAACCAAGCCTGCTGCCACTCTCCAAAATACATACTCTTCTCACTGCATCATACACTATACAATGTTGCCCTTGTAATGTCAAGCTATATTTAAGCTGTCAGTTCACTTCTGCTTTGCTTTCTTCTGCCTGCTGCTGCACTGCTTACCTGAAAAGCTATGTTGTAAATGCATGCATGTGCCACTGTGTTAATGTGAGTGCCCCTTGGGGGGTAAGTCATTATTGTCACTCCCACTCCCTCCTCTGCTGAGCGTGGTGTATATTCATGTGATGTGGGAATGCCAAGTATACAGCAAACCCAGTATTCACAGTCATCGACTCTATAATCCATTCCATCCTGTCTGAACCCGATCTTTTGTTTATGGCATATTGAATGTCAGTTGGTGTGAGGTAAGTGTAATGTACAAAGTTTGCGTTCAAGTCCACTTATGCTTTTTGTAAGTATTTCATAACACTTCTTTTATCCCCTCAGCAAAACTCTGCTCTTTCTCTCACATTTACTGTCACCCACCCTTTGAAATGGGAGTATACAATTTCTGCTCACAGAACAGAATGACATTGTTTTTCAAAAAGTCAAGAGATGCTTCTTTCTCTACATGACTCTGGGCCGCATTGTTCTATCCTCGCCTCCAAATGTCTCCTATTCATATCTCCAACAAAGCCAATGTTTTCATTTTGGACAGCCCTGATTCAGGGTGTAGATGAGGCCAATTTTCTTGTCATCATTGGTCTTTCAGAGTTAACTGGCGTTGATTAGTAATTAGCACAGACAGTCACAGTCTGATGTGACAGTTGGAATAAAAACATGTAAAGAAATTGGACATGTTCATCTGGAGAAAGGCAGGATATTAGATCTATATTTGGTTGCTCTTTGGGTGGGTTGTTAGATTAACTACTGTAGAGTTAAAGCAGAAGTAAGCGATCCGGTCGTTTTGGCTAATGCTGCGTTCCAGGCAGGCTTTTGAAAGCGTAAATTACAGCTTCAAGTCACGACTTACGACTTTGTAGCGTTCCAGGCAACCCACTCGTGTTTTTCCGACCTGTTTTACCTGTGAAAGTCACTATAACGGCCACTCGTAACTTCCGACCCGTGAACTCGTACCAGATCGAACTGGTACGACTTCACAGGTCGGAAAAACACGAGTTGCCTTGAACGCACCATAACGTCTTGTCAGCCGATGGAGTTAGCAGCCCCCGCCCTCGTCCCTACGTCACCACATTCACGCGCATCCCTTGGCTGCACACACAGCCCTGCATGCCGTTCTCTCTCCTCATTGGATAAAACTTGGATAAAATGTTTTCTCCTTGGCTCAGAGCAGAGCAGAGTGACTGACAGACCCGTGTTTCGGTCCAAACACTCTATGTAAGTGATTGCTGTCGGAAGATATAACTATTTAAGACTTATATTAACACAAACATATCGCTTACTTTTGCTTTAAGTGTGGGTGTTGTGAATCTCCACTGGGTGAAGCGATTCACATACTGTAATAATGTATAAATTCAGTTTGTTTTTAAAGCCAGAAATGCTAGCACGTGACTTATTTTCTACTGAGTTGTTAGGTCTGATCAACAATCACTTTGGTACAAACACATGTCTTGGATAAACATAAAAACCAAGTCCTAGATATCCAGTTGTTTGTCTCCATGCTCTGATACAGTCAGTTACTATTCCTGATTGGAATGGTGTGAAGAGGCCCTATATTGAAAATCATTTATCCCCACTGGAAATTAATGTTTCATGTTGGTAAACAGAAACACAGCTGTATCCAGGACAATGTAAAGGTACTGTGGGATTATATGACAACCAGTCAAAATAACTCTTGAAGATTAGGCTATGTTTTTCTTTCTTTGAGTTTGTTTTCAAATAGCCCTGATACTGTGATCTCGGTTAGCGCTGTCTGTATCTTTCACAGAGATGAAGTCAGTCAATACAAATCAACAGAAAAGTCATCTTTATAGTTACCCATCCTGATTATCCTCATTGGGTGGCAGGGAGCTGGTGGAGCCAGTCCATTCTAATGTAGGGTGAGGGCAGGGTACAACCTGGAGAGGTCCTCAGTGTGTCAAAGGACTGATATTCAAAGACGAACTCCATTCAAACTCCACACAGCCAGCTGTCAGGTTTGTACCAACAACTGCTGCACCAGTCATCTTTATGTCTACAGTATGCCATATTTTTAACAATCATTGTTTGACTGAATTATTCAGCAAAACTGCCAGACAGCTAGCTTCTCAACTGTGAGGATTTGCCGTTTTCATTTGTTTCACATCAGAGTAAACTCAATAATTTGGGGGTTTGGAGTCTTTGATAACAAAACAAGCATTCTGAAGCATGCTTAGATACTAAAGACTAAATGACTGATACAATAACAGATTAATTAACAATTTAACTGATAATGAAAATAGAAATAGAAATGAGTTACATTCTAAGACCCCCCCCCCACACACACACAATTATTTTAATGCATTATTGTTTTAATTATTGCTTTCATACACCCAGCTGCTGCTTCACTTGTTGTGTTGCTCAGAATTTTTTCACTTCTTAGACCTGTTGACTTCCTGCTAATAATTTCTTCTACTTGTAACGCTCAGGTTTGTGGGGGCACAAACATACTTCAGTACTTGCCAGCCATGAAATGTTTGTTGCTGTCACCTTGTTTTTCTTCTTTTTATTTTTAATGGTGCCAGGCAACTATGAAGTGACTCACTACCATTACCCATGCACTGAGTGTGTCATCAGTGTCTTTTATGATAGTATCTTTGTTCAAACCCTGTTGCTCAGGAACGGACACACACACACACACACACACACACACACACACACCGGAGCTGGATTTAGCAGCTGAAACCAAAGAAATTGTGGGTATGGTACTGTTATTTTTCATTTTATTTGAGATAATATGTACTTTTTGTTAAAGTAAAACTAAAAATTAATCTGAATCATCAAAATCATCAAACGACCCTACGTTTGATATGACAAACAATCTATTTTGCTATATTTTTAAGTGCTGGACCACAGCAGTCTGATCATAAAGCTTTTTTGTACTAAGGGCAGTAATAGCCTCATTCTTAGTAACTGTTTCCGAATTATGTGGTTCATCTACTTCATATTGTGTGCTGTTTTTTGTTAGACAATACACTTTGCTGCATTCATATTTTTTTCTTAACCCCTGCTTGTGATCTTGAGATGAATAGTAGTAGTATATCTAATAGAACCGTCACAAAGCTCTTATATTGCCTCACCCCATGAAGGGAACAGAGGCTTTGCAACAGCCATTTAATTTTCTCATTAATTATACATGAACCTGCAGAATTATAATAATTGTTTACCAATTGGAAACCACCCTGGGTATAATTAATCTTTTTTAAGTTGCCAATACGGTAACAATGCCAACACAGTCTCCTCGCTGTGTCTCGCCACTCAATAAAATGCCACAAATTTACTGAACAGTGAAATGAATGCATGCCCATATTGCTGATCGCCACATTGTGTATGGCTGCCATCCCACAGGACAGAGAGAGGGGGGGGGTTGAATAGACGCAGGGTGAAGGTGAGGAATGGTTGAAGACTGCCAGAGAGTATAGTGTGCCAGACTGAGGGAGACAAAAAGGGACTACAAATAACCCAGTTGTGTTGTTTTTGTCGTCATTCTGTATCGCTGTTGTGTTTGTCTCTTTTTTCATTTTGTGTTTTCTAATCATTTTGGATCTCTTTGCAGTTGTTTTTATTATGTTTTGTGTCTCTTTCAATTTGAATCAATTTGAAGTCATTTTGCATCCATCCTTTTGCATTTTGTATTGTAACTCTGTGTTTTTGCATGTGCTTGAAAACCTCTGTCTTTGTGTTGATTTGTGTTTCTTTTGTGATAATTATGTGTCTGTGTCATTTCGTGATTGACTTACCAACAAGAAATGTTAACAGTCATCTCCAACAGAGGCTATGGCTCAGTGGTCACACGTACAAACATTGTGAAACAAGAGAGAAAAGGAACGAAATCAAGACAGGGCACAGCTGATGACTCTCCTAAGACAGGATTGGGTGTGCTGAGGGCTGCCTGATCAGATGTGAGAAACTGAATTCAGAAAACTAAGGTTGAAAGGCAAGCCATGTTTCTGATATTGATGTTTCTGTAAATAGCACAGCCTTGAAGTTGCAGTGTAATTAGAAGAAATGTAAAATGTACAGTATATAAATTGTAGAGATGGTGCAATTTTATCAAGGTTGATATTAAGAGCTAAATTTGGAGATGATGAATGAGGTGCTCACATCCTTTATTTTTCTTTAGCAAAGTTATCAGCAGCTGGACTTACTTTTTAGCAGACTTATCCAATGTCTTTATATCACCACTGCATATGAGGTTGAGTCGGTCTGATCTACAAAATTGCAGTTTTATTCATTGAGATAAATATGTTTTATCCACAAGAAATTCATGACTCAAATGTTTTATGTGCAGGAAATAAATGCACATTAAATTAAAATAGTTCATACAGTGAATTCTTCAGAAAACACAGCTAAGTGTTAGCAGAAAGTAGAATAGCATGATAATAGTCAACTGGGTAACCCTTTAATTTACAGGCCGCTAATTACATGATAATGTCAAGAAATAGCCAAGAAATAAAGGTAAATTTTATAGTAATGTATATAGCCCAGAAATAATTGATTATAATTGACAACTGCGAGGACGTGGCCTTTCCCAAAAAATTCAAAGCATGAAAAGAATGTGTAATATTTTGCCTTTGTCAAAAACATAACATTACTACAGTATGAAATTTATCACTATTTCTGGGCTATTTCTTGACATTACAATGCAATTAATTGTTATTTCTTTGCTATTTCTTCAAGTTATCACATAATTAGCGGCCTGTACTGTAAATTAAAGGGTTACCGTCAACTGCACTACAAATGCAAAGTACAAACTATTACAGTAAAAGCAATGGTTCGATGTAACAAATGTGTGACAACTCAGTCTTATTTTCAAACTCCCTGGACTCATGTTTTCTTCTTTATAACCTCAGAACACAGAGACAAAAAGCCTCTGCCTGAATGCAATAAAGTGCGGACTCTTTCAATATGTCATTGCTGTCTTTTCATATAGTGTCATTGAGTTGGTCGACATTAGTGCACTGGATCAACAGAAATCTTAGTAGGCATCAGACAAGGACACATACAGTATATAGCCATACAAGAAACTGCAATATATGTTGTAATTGAAGTAGAAAGTAGAGTAATTTGCAATTTGAGCACTAAGGACAAGCAAGTAAATCCCAAGTATTCCTCTGCCTGGGCTGGCATCCAGCCACCTCACTCACTGAATACACTTTGACAGGACGATTCTGTTGAGTCAAAGTTAAATCAAAAAAGGAAAAAAAAAACTGTAAACCCTCTTCATGGCATAGAGTTAGAGTTAGTTACATTTTACTGGTCACTTTGGGACATATGTATATATAATCTTGTGACAGTTTGGAATAGTTTTTCTTGTGTACAAATTACCAAGAGGTATTCAGTAATATTGTGTAACTGTGTAAGACAAAATGTTTTGGGAATAAAAACTATCTGGGCTAGTTTTACTGATATGGTATTACTGGTATTAACTTGAGATTTCTAATAACATGCACCAGGTCCATGTGTCAATCCAACGTGTCTACAGTATTGATCATCAGCATGAGGCACACGGATAGATAGTGAGTGAGAGACAGCAGCATGTGTCGATGCCTCCACTGTGATGTTGTGTGATTGGTTATCCCCACGGGAACCCTGTTTGCTGAGTAGCCAATGACTGTCTGCGGCGTCGATCATTTTTCCTGCTGTAGTGAGTGGTGACTTGTGTACACATGTAGATGCTTCCTCCCACTGTTTACTCACACACTCTCACCCTGGAGATGCATCGATCCCTCCAATAGACTAACACATACACAGACATGAACACATGACAGGGTGGGTGTTGGATGCTCAATAGTCCTTTTCAGCTGAGTCATGGAAAAGAGCAAGAGTTGGGGGTGTTTGATGTGTGTCTCCTGTCCCTTGAGGGTTTCTGTCCATGGGAAACCTTCACTCCTGCAGTCTAGCAGAGCAATCAAAAACCTTAAGTAGCCTGTCAGTCCTCTATCTGGCAGGTTCACAGGTTCACTTTGTTCAGTATTGACGAACAATATTCAGATGCTGAGATCCTAAGGGCTGCACGCTGCATATTCAATGATCGCCAGATTTATTCATTGTGTTGTATTGTGTACCAGCTCCTCTGCTTTGCAAAGTGTCAACATGCAGCAGAAAGCTGAGGAAGTAAAGTGATACTGAAAAAGTATTTTGAATCCAGTCCAGTGGTTGGAGAACTATGCTTTAAAATGTAGTTTATGTCTGGGTTTTATTTTTGTCACTCAGAAACCTGTTGCATCAGCTAAGTGTAAGTCCAAACAGCCTAGTTAAGCTATAACTAAGCAGGTGTAAGGTATGCCTTAAATGTCTGGGTTTTTGGAATGGTTTAGATGGGAACCTCTGATGGTAAAATGATGAGTACATCTTTGTATACAGTGTGCACGCTGTTGGTGAAAGACTACAGCCTTCTGATAGTTGTGATGACACTGACAAGTAAGCTTGGTTTCCTCCCAGTTAGTAGGTGCGTTTCCATTACCCCTTGAAATGCGCAAAACCTAAATATTGAAATTAAAAACTGGTAATGGAAACACCTACATTTCGAAAAAACTCTCAAATATCGCAAAAAAGTTTTTGCACTCTCATGAGGTGGTTTTTGAGACGTATCGATACAAACGTGTATCGCAAAAGTGTAATGGAAACACTTTTTTCGCTTTTCTACACGTCACCGGCGTCACCGGAGTTGTGTGTGTCCACGCTGTGTTGGTTTATGTAACTTGAGGGGACAAATGAACCACATGTTTATTGTCATGCATTGCTGACCTGGGCATTGTTTCTCAATAAATTAGAAAAACCTTTTCTATCATTCCCCTTTACCGTGCATGGTTGAAGGAGACTGGCTCGCATCCACGCTCCCACTCCCTCCTGCGCCGAAATGTCACCTTAAGTCACATAAACCAGTACGGGTGTGTGGACACACACCACCACCTATATTGTTGTCAGCGCCTCATCACCGCTGGTGTTTAAAAGGCTCCGTTCTTTCTGCAGTCAGGTTAAAGCGCACATCCACCGTGTTGGTAAACAAATAATCCCTCTATATCAACGGAGGCGACCGTGCTTGATCAGCTTGGGTTGGAGGTGGTGTGAGTGCGGGCCAGCGAGGGACAGAGGAGGGGGCATTAGAGCTTCAGCACGGTACAACTGGCCCGTGTGAGTGCGCCCTTATTTGTGGCCGCTGCAGCGCCACACGGGCTTTGCCTTTCAGCAATCAAGCGCTGTTTTTGTCTTTGTTAAAAACAATAACAGCAACAGCTGTCGGCAGCTGAGATCGCTGTGCCGTCACCATAGAAACGCAAGACGCATTACGGCTCGTGGAGACAAAGGGAGGACGCTGGAGCACACGGTCAAATAATAAACATTTATTGAGGTGCGGCTGCTGACGTTTCGACACAAGGTCTTCTTCAGAGCAAACGGAGCTGTTCAGTGGACGGGGGATTTAAATCCCGTGCCTGCATCTCTGATTGGGAGAGCAGGGAAACACGTCATATCACAACGGCTCACGTGATAGGCTACCACAGCAATAATACAAGTGTAATGAATACAATAAAGTTACAATGTATACAGGGACATGATTTCAATCAAGAGCATGATTAAATATACAAAATAGTAACAATAGTACAATAAGCCACGTAAGGGCACCATTCATAAAAAACAAGACAAATTCATCTCTTCGTTAAGACCATTTGGCTCCATGGTGTTTAGGGTAAAAATCCAGAAGGCTTCTCTCTGCAGGAGTTTTTTGATAATGTTACCACCTCTCGATGGTGGGATGATTTTTTCGATCCCCCAGAATTTGAGGGTGGCAACTGAACCATGTTTGGCCTGATCATAATGCCTGGCCATTGCATATGTCAGGTTTTTAGTCCGGATGGCATTTTTGTGTTCAGCGATCCTGACTTTGAGTTGTCTTTTTGTCTGTCCAACATAAACTAAACCACACGGACACTTCAACATGTAAACAACATGAGTGCTGTTACAGTTAATAAAGTTGTTAATCTTGTAAGATTTTCCTGTGTGTGGGTGTGTGAATGTTTTAACGTTAGATGTGTTGGAACAGTGAGCACAGTGGCCGCAGCGGTGGAAGCCTGCAGGTGGAGGTGGAAGCCAGGAGGAGGGAGGCGGCACACGGCTGTCAGAGTGGACGAGGCGGTCCTTCAGGTTACGTGCTCGCCTGAAAGTGATGAGTGGAGGCTGTGCAGAAAAGTTCTTAAGGGATGGATCACTTTTAATAATATGCCAGTGTTTTAAAACAGTTTCTTTGATCTGACTGGCCATGGGATTGAAATTCGTGGAGAAACAGAGGCGAGGGGGTGATGCGGGTTTAGGTTTTTTAACCAGGAGGGCGTGTCTGTCGGAGCAGGATGCTCTCTGATAGGCTGTTTCAATCAACGAATGGGAATAGCCTCTCGCTCTGAAGCGCTCTCTCATAGAGTCTGCTTTGATGTTAAATTCTTCGTCTGAACTACAGTTTCTGCGGAGTCTTAAAGCCTCTGGAAACCCAAATCCACCAAAGCCTCCTAACCATGTATTTTAGGGTCTTATGTACATATTATTAAACATGTAAAAATAATTAGAAAAAAGTTTCCATCCAAATTGAAAATATTTGTCTTTTAAGGTTTTGTACAGTAGGTTTGAATTGGGCGGAGTTATCTCTGGGATTTATCACGCAATAAATCCTAACCATTCATAAATCGCCACGTCAGTTCTCTCACCCAGCCCCCCAGTGGCGGCGAACAAAACCGTTCTGCTAACGGTCGCTCCTCCACTCCTCTCAAGTCCTCACAACCAGAGCCATGTCAACCCGAGTTGTGTGTGTGTGGCGATTAGCTTTTAGCATTCATTAGCTTTCCAGCGCGACCTGCCCTGTCTGTCTGTCAGTGCCCACAACTCCTCACATCTCCTCTACATGCAGCCGATACAGCCGTTTCTTTTATGTGTGTGTGTGTGTGTGTGGGGGTGTAAATCCGCGATCAGCATTTAGCCTTTATTAGCTTTCCAGCGCGACCTACCTTGTCTGTCTGTCTGTCTGTCTGTCTGTCTGTCTGTCTGTGTGTGTGCCCACAACTCCTCACAACTCCTCTCTACATACAGCCGATACAGCCGGTTTTTTGGGGGGGTGAGGGGAGGGAGGGAGGGAGGGTGTGTGTAAATTGGCGATTAGCTTTTAGCATTTATTAGCTTTCCAGCGCGACCTGCCTTGTCTCTGTGTGTGTGTCTGTCAGCCCCTCCTGGCGCTCACGCAGACATGAGTGACGGTTAAAAGCTTCTTTTTTTCTGTGAGACTACGACCAAAGACGGTTATGACGCTCCAAAACGAAGCTGGTAGTCTAGTTAGCTGCTAAATAGCATCAATCAATCGATGCACGTCCTCCGGTGAGGACTTTTTTTTTTTTTTTTAACGGTCGCCATTGACGTGTTGCTATGACAATGGAGCTGTCAATCATAGCGTTATCTGCCACGCCCACACTGTCCTGACCAGTGGCATCAATAGTGCCTCAATAGCAAAATGAGCTGTTTTTAAACAAGGTTTTCTAATAGTTATGAATAGTTATTGTCACTCAGACTTTTGTGGATGCTTAATGAGGCACTTGACTTTGATATAATATAAGCATTTTTACCATATATAGTCAGGTTTCCAAAGGCTTTAAGAATTGGCCGGTGGGAATATTCTTGATAAGTTGTGTAGAGTGATTACTGTCTGCTCTGAGGAGTGTGTTTCTACTGAGAGGCTTGCGAAATATAGTTGTTTGCAAACAGCCATTGTCCCCTTTATAGATGGTAAGGTCTAGGAAGTTGATTTCTTTGGGGTTACACTCTCTTGTGAAAGCCAAATAGTCAGTTGTAGAGTTGAGATAATTAAAGAAGGCATCAAGTTCATCGAAAGTCCCTTTCCAGATAACAAAAATATCATCGATGTATCTCTTAAAGAGAGCAATTTTTGAGAAGAAGGGATTTGAAGAATTAAAAATGAATTTCTCTTCCCATAGTCCCATAACTAGACAGGTGTATGATGGAGCAAACGAGCTTCCCATTGATGTACCTCGGGATTGGAGGTAGTATCTCCCTGAATACTTAAAGAAGTTCATGGATAGGATCATTTCAGATAATGACAAAAGGAATTCCTTGTGGGGAGATACATCAAAAACATCACCAGAGTGCTTGTCTAGGAAATGGGCTAGCGCTTTAATACCAACATGATGTGGAATGCAGGTATACAGACTCTGAACATCAAAAGACACCAATAAATCATTTTCATCGAATTTCCAGTTTTTTAATATACTGAGTATATCAGTGGTGTCTCCTAAAAAAGAAGGTAAATCCACAACAAATTTCTTAATGAAAAAATCCACAAACTGCGAGAGAGGCTCTGTAAGGCTGCCTATACTGGCAACGAAAGGACGCAGCGGAGGATTTTCTAGACTTTTGTGGATTTTTGGAAGCCCATAAAAAGCTGGGCAAATCAGATGTTCAGTGGTGAGGAAATTTCTTTCCTGATCAGTTATCCACCCTCGTGTAAACGCTGTGTCAATGTAGTTGTCAATTTTGGTCTTAATGTCTTCAGTAGGATCCGAGCTGAGAGCTGAGTAGCATGTGACATCAGCCAACTGGCTCTTGATGCTGGTATCATATTGGTTATAGTTCATCACAACAATAGAGCCACCTTTATCAGCTGGTTTAATAATGATGTCCGTTCTTTTTTCTAACTCGTTAAGAGCAGTCAATTCAGCTTCGGATAAATTTAGCTTGGGCGAGGGCTTTTTTTGACACAGTCTGTTTAAATCATCCCACACGACATTGCTATATGTAACAATAGTGGGATTCAAGTTAAAAGAGGGAAGGAAAGAGGACTTCTTCTTAAAGGGAGTGGGTTGCCTAATGTTTTCATCAGTCGAGTTTCTATTAATTACATTACCATTAGATATGACAGAAGGTCTAGCTGCAAAGAAATTTTTAAGATGTAACAATCTGAAGAATTTGAAAGAGTCTACCCTGAGTTGAAAGGGGTTGATCTTATTAGTGGGGGAAAAACTGAGTCCTTTACTGAGGACAGATTTTTCATTGTCTGTAAGGCTCACCCCAGAGATGTTGATCACGGTCTCTTCTGTTTGTTGCGTTGAGAGCGGCGGTAGATGGGAGGCTCGTCGGTGTCCACGCGTGCCCCGCCGCGTTTTCTTTGTCTTGGGCGTCCGGATCCCAAAAAAGACCTGGTGGGATGGTTTTGTGTGGAGTCGCCGTCGCTTGCTTCGGATGTGCCCCGGTCGCTTGCTGTGGAGAATGCAGTCTCATTCCAGGTTCTGGGCCGGGCCGGGCGTTGGTGTCTAGTAGGATGTCTCTTTCTAGGTCCGTGCCAGTCGTAGATGGTTCCTTCTGCGTAATCCTTGGTGTCTCGTTCATATTTCTGCAGTTTATAGGCTTTGAGTTCTTTCTGGAAAGATGCCAGGGACTGCGATATTTTCAAGTTCATATTTTCAAATGTGTCTTGATTGCTCATGCTTTTCAGTTCAGTCTCAAGACGTACACATTCAGTGTTCACCTTTTCTTTCTCAGCTTTTGTTTTTTCGATTAGTAGTAGCATGAGGTCGCAGGAACATTTATTTAGAATCTGTTCCCATTTTTTCATGAACTCCTTGTCATCTAGACCAAAGGAGGGTGCTTTGTTCACGCGAAGCCCGCGAGGAAAATCTTACAAGATTAACAACTTTATTAACTGTAACAGCACTCATGTTGTTTACATGTTGAAGTGTCCGTGTGGTTTAGTTTATGTTGGACAGACAAAAAGACAACTCAAAGTCAGGATCGCTGAACACAAAAATGCCATCCGGACTAAAAACCTGACATATGCAATGGCCAGGCATTATGATCAGGCCAAACATGGTTCAGTTGCCACCCTCAAATTCTGGGGGATCGAAAAAATCATCCCACCATCGAGAGGTGGTAACATTATCAAAAAACTCCTGCAGAGAGAAGCCTTCTGGATTTTTACCCTAAACACCATGGAGCCAAATGGTCTTAACGAAGAGATGAATTTGTCTTGTTTTTTATGAATGGTGCCCTTACGTGGCTTATTGTACTATTGTTACTATTTTGTATATTTAATCATGCTCTTGATTGAAATCATGTCCCTGTATACATTGTAACTTTATTGTATTCATTACACTTGTATTATTGCTGTGGTAGCCTATCACGTGAGCCGTTGTGATATGACGTGTTTCCCTGCTCTCCCAATCAGAGATGCAGGCACGGGATTTAAATCCCCCGTCCACTGAACAGCTCCGTTTGCTCTGAAGAAGACCTTGTGTCGAAACGTCAGCAGCCGCACCTCAATAAATGTTTATTATTTGACCGTGTGCTCCAGCGTCCTCCCTTTGTCTCCACTGCTCGTCTCCAGCCCTGAGACGCACCGGTCCAGAGTTCGTCAAGCTGAAGCGCGGAGGATCTCCCTTTTTTACGCATTACGGCTCATTCGCAAAATACCTTTCAATGGAAACACCCACAAATAGCAATTGCACTTTTTCGAAGTTTCAGAAATATCGCTTTTATTTTGCGTAAATCTGTAATGGAAACGCAGCTAGTGTCAATCAGTTTTGCAAATTTCAATTCCTCCTAAATGTTCTTGATTACACACCTCCCAATTAATTTTGAACCTTTTGTTATACGTTTCCCAAATCAACTATTTTTTATGCATCTACTGAATTTGACAGAATCCTTATTCTTGGGGATTTTAATTTTCACATTTGTTATCATTCCCATTCCCCACAACCCTTATAGGCTCTCTCAATTTTATGTAAATGTTAAAAGGGCTTGTGTCTTAACTTGGTTGATTTACTCGAGGCTAACTTTCTGTGTTGAGGCTGCATGTTCTCACTGTTCCTGTGTTGTTTCCTCCCACAGTCAGGTCAAGTCAAAGTAATCTCAAGGCACTTTACAAAAAGTGAAGGTGTGAGTGAGTGAATGTGAGCGTGTTAAACTGTTTGTCTCTATGTTACCACAGTGGTAGACTGTGTCCAGAGTGTGTTAAAATGGTGGATATGGCTCAGAAACAAAACAAAAACAACAAAAAATACTGAAAGTAATGTAGTCATGACTTGTATCGCTCAAGTAGTAAAACAAGAGAACTGTTGCTCTTATTAATTAAAGCAGAAGTAAGTGATATATTTGTGTTAATATAAGTCTTAAATAGTTATATCTTCCGACAGCAATCACTTACATAGAGTGTTTGGTCTGAAACACGGGTCTGTCAGTCACTCTGCTCTGCTCTGATCCGAAGAGAAAACATTTATCGTATCCTACAGTTTTTATCCAATGAGGAGAGAGAACGGCATGCAGGGCTGTGTGTGCAGCCAAGGGACGCCGTGAATGTGGTGACGTAGGGACGAGGACTATTATGGTGCGTTCAAGGAAACTCGTATTTTTCCGACCTGTGAAGTCGTACCAGTTCGATCTGGTACATAGACTGTAAAAAAAGACGTACTGGTACGAGTTCACGGGTCAGAAGTTACGAGTGGCCGTTATAGTGACTTTCACAGGTAAAACAGGTCGGAAAAACACAAGTGGGTTGCCTGAAACGCTACAAAGTCGTAAGTTGTGACTTGAAGCTGTAATTTACGGTTTCAAAAGCCTGCCTGGAACGCAGCATTAGCCAAAACGACCGGATCGCTTACTTCTGCTTTAACCTTTGGGGTGTTTTCACACAGTAATGTGGATGTGAAAATGATACATTGTTTCATTTTTCAGCTCATATGGTTGTTTGTTCTCTCTCTGGTCTGAACAGCACACCACTGGCAGGTTGAGTGTGATGTTTCCATTACGACTGAAAAATACACGTGGTACATCATGTTTAATAACTCAATCAAACTTGTGGCGTATACACGAGGCAGTTGGAGCGGATTGAGGTTCAGCTGCGCTCCCAAAACAAATGGACCGCGACGTACCACAGTAAGACCGTGGTTGCACCGAGACCACCCCTTCATGCCTGGAATCCACTGTTGTTTTTTGGGTCCGCCGCAATGCTTAACCCTATTCATGGAGCACATCAAACCAGAAGTTGACCACGACTCAACTTTTTGCAAATTAATCCCTCAGACGCGAGGATACTATCCAATGGACAATGGACAAGAATTGACACAGCCCGGGGCAAAGTTGTACCGGGTTCTCACAGTACTGAAAAAAGCTTTTGCTTGTTGACATCGACTTGGTACCTAAGTTTATATATGTGTATATACATATATATATATGATTTTATTTTATTTTATTTTATTTTATATATATTTATATTTCTTGACTACTTTGCTCTTTAACTTGTACACTTTGAGTTGGAGATGTTGTTGCAACAAAAAGAAATTTCCCCTTGGGGATCAATAAAGTATTCTGATTCTGATTCTGAAGTTCTCATTTGTGAATGACCATAAAGCTGTTGTTCCTCATGTTACACTACTGTTCACTACTCCAAGTCCCTTCCCAATAACACACTCTTACACCCTGACACTGGTTCTACTGCTAAATTCTCGGATGCTTCATTTATCTTCACTTTATTCCATTTTATCTTCTCAGTCCAGATGCTGTGTTAACTTAACTCTGTCAATACCTTTTCCATTCCCTCAACTAAAGTGCACCATTTAAAGCTAGAAAACAAAAATAAAATGAACTCTACTAGCTGAATGATCACACTCAAGACTTTGAAAGATGCATTTTAAGTTTTATTGTTCACCTTTAAGGCCTTAAATGGCCTTACTCCTGAGTACCTCTTCAATTTATCGACCATGTGCCCTTTCAATCATGGAGCTTTAAGTACCAACCAACAGAGTAAAGAAGGTCTTCACTGAGTGTGAGCAATAAGATGTGCTTTCAGCAACTTTATTGATCATGAGAAGGAAAGATATACAGTTTTTTTCTGTGATATGTTGTTGTGCAAGAATAAGCAAATGTAGTTACAAT
The DNA here is from genome assembly GCF_045865225.1 of Trachurus japonicus. Lineage (NCBI taxonomy): Eukaryota > Metazoa > Chordata > Actinopteri > Carangiformes > Carangidae > Trachurus > Trachurus japonicus. The sequence continues at coordinate 12,470 of NW_028221243.1, read as the reverse complement.
TGAAAAAAAAAGTTCACTGTACTCGTGTTAAATGTTTAAATCACCAGGATATAATAATAATAATTATTATTATTATTAATTATCAATAATAATATAGAATAATTAATATGGGAATAAAACCCTTTATCTCGAATAAATTCATATCCTACTGGAAAAATATTACATGATCATATTAAAAAGATGTTTGAATACTGAAGATGTGTGTGTGTGTGTATGAAGTGTCTGTAAGTGTGAATGCAAAGTCACATGTAAGGTTTGTTTCTGTATGTGTGCAGTGTGATAGCCTGCTCATCTGTCACCTGGGTTTGGCTCCAACAGTAGTTGTATTTAAAAGGACAATGGTAACACTTCTCCTTGACAGTCCACTTGTTTAAATAATTTCAGATGTTTTGAAGTTGCATCTAAATGTAGATTTTAAAAATACAGAGTATACTCAAAGTGCTTCAGATTTAAATTAGCTTTTCAAAGTGGTGATGCACTTGTGAATGTGACTTTAATAAATGAACCACTTATAATGGTAGAGGCGGAACTCTAAGGGCTGTCTGATATTGGCTAATAATAGCATGGGTAGTGAAAATTACAGTCATCTTCCTTTTAAAATAATTCCTCATGTATTCAATTATAGCCATGTTCAATTATCCCTCATTTTGCTGGTGGTCCCCTCGAAGCCCCATCAGGAGCTTTCACTTCCCCAGGAGACTCCATGGTGAGACACTCAATGCACCAACCAAACAGTCGACTGAGCTGTTTGATTAGCTGCAAAGCATCCAAGAGCCAAACACCTATGTACAAATATGATGATCACACTGGAAAAATAAAGCATATCTGTGTGTTTCTGTTCCACAACATCTGTATAGGCAAGAATAAACAACATAGATAAAACTCAAACTAGCATAAAAATACACATATAAATTGACCCAAACACTAAGACTTCTCTTCAGGGTGTGGGAGTATGGAGAAAGATGTGAAAGCCATATTGTGAAAGCAGAGGCAGAGAGAGCTGGGTAAAAAAAAAAAGAAAAGAAAAGAAGGAAAGGGAAAAGAAATGTGCTTAAATCAAGGAGGGAAATGTGAGTCTTTGACATGGTCATTTGTATGTGTCACATAAGAATAAACCCCTGAGGACAGAGAAGAGAGAGGGTGGCAAGTGAGAAGTACAAATTGAAGGGGAATGGTTTTGGAAGAAGGACTCCATGAGTGCATTCCTTTAGTGGAGTGGCTGGAAGAAATGTGGAGGAGCAACAGGACGTTGAGGACAAAGTTTTTTTTTGTGATTGTAAGAATGAAATGTTTCAGCAGCCTGTCCCGTCCACCAAGAGCAGCCTCTTCCCACTGATGGATTACAGCATTTTATGAGAATGTCACAATGCTCTCAACAAAGCAATATGTGACCCGATCCATCAAAATGAGTCACAGTGACCCAAATTTCAAAGTTGAGATTTTGGTATCAATGGAAAGATTAGAAAATAAGCTTTAAAATGATACCCTAGTCAAAGTCATACATTTGATGGTTTTCGAGATGTGGCCATTTGAATTACGATCTCCTACTCTCTTATTCCATTCTAAAACCTGAGAAAATAACAGTAAAAGTTTTTGCCAGTGACTCTGGCATCTGTTCCTGTACCACGTGATTACACACAACCTATACGGCCCCTTGTTGTCATAGAGGCAGCATTCAATGACCCTCGGAAAGCAGGGAATCTCACAATTCAGATGCTTTTTACAGCTCGTTTCTATCATAAACGGTTCAGAAGTTGTCATGTTTTGTTGACATTTTGTAAAACATGTGCAAGCGTGTACGTTCGGTTTAGCATCGATGCTACGCTCTGTTAGCGTCGATGCTACTCGGTTTAGCATCTGTTTCTGTATCCGTCCCTTCTCGTCATAGATGCAACATTCAATGACCGTCGGAAAGCGGAGAATCCCGCGATTCAGATGCAGTTTACAGCTCGTCTCTATCATGAACGGTTCAGAAGATATTTCATGTTTTGCACCGAAGCAACACTCATTTTCAGAGGGTTTAAGTTGCGAGTCAATTTTAATCATCATTTACGTGCCTTTTCTCAATTATCTGGACTGTGAAACTTTGGGAGATTGTTTTTGAATGTCATTGCTTTGAAATTAGGGTAAAAATTTTTTTTTGATTTTCTATGGGTTGTCCATTTTATCAGCTGATTATCTAAAAATAGAACGTTGCGACTTCCGACTCATTTTGATGGAACGGGTCACATATAAAGACTGTGCTATTAGTGAAATATTCACCTCACCTACAATATGTAAATTTCAGTTTAAACCTCCAGACAGTCAATGAAAGCAGGATCAGACTACACGATTTCAGGCCGATTTTCACACAATTTTGTCGTGGCCAACACATTTTCAGTGCCGGGCCCAATCATGACCGTTGGGAACGGCGAACGGACATGTAGTGTAACATGACTGACGAACAGCGACTTTGCATCTAGGACGATTCACGATGCTCCACGACGCCCATGACGGAAAGTCTAGCATGTTAGAATTTTTTGCAATTCTTCACCTAGTCTGACATCTCCTAAAGGTGCGTTCACACCGGACCTTTTATTTTTGTCGCTGTCGCTCGTATCGCTCCGAAAAAAAAAAACGCTCCGTCGCTCAGCTGCATTCGCTCGTCAATTTGGCACAGAGCCACAGACTCACATTTTCGCTTTGATGACGTCGTGCCCACTGCCATGTGCCTCTGTTTACACCGGCACCACCGGGATTACAGCAGCCTCAACTCGAGCGACAGAGCGAAAAAACGCTCCGTCGCTGTCGTTCCGAGCCCCAGCGTTTTTTCGCTTGGGCGATTAAACGCTCAATCGCTCGTTTGCGTTGACTTAACATGTAAACTCGTCGCTCGTTCTAAAAACTTGTAGTGTTGCCAGTCTCCTGACCAAGACAGGGCAAGAATTTATTCACTGTGATCGTTTAATCGTGATCGTGAAAGACAATAAAATCAATGAATCTGAACCTGGCCTTAAAAACATACTGATGTGAGAGTTAGTTTTGTGAGATGAGTTTTTAATTCTGTTTTTTCTGTTATCTTTCTAACATTTAGGTTATGAGTTTATATCTATCTTAGTGTTTTCATTCAAATTCCCTGCTTCCATGCCTCATCTCATGGATGGACCATCACTCAATGGTGGACTGCACTGGTGATGGTGGGTCTTGGTTTTCTCAGGTGGAGAGCTGGTACATGTGGTGCTATGCGAAGCTTGCCGAGACTGTAGAGCAGAACAAGGTCTGTCATCTCCAGCTGTAATTACTGGTTATAAAACAGTTAAAGCAGAAGTAAGCGATCCGGTCGTTTTGGCTAATGCTGCGTTCCAGGTAGGCTTTTGAAACCGTAAATTACAGCTTCAAGTCACAACTTATGACTTTGTAGCGTTTCAGGCAACCCACTCGTGTTTTTCCGACCTGTTTTACCTGTGAAAGTCACTATAACGGCCACTCGTAACTTCCGACCTGTGAAGTCGTACCAGATTGAACTGGTACGACTTCACAGGTCGGAAAAACACGAGTTACGAGTTTCCTTGAACGCACCATAACAGTCCTCGTCCCTACGTCGCCACATTCACGGCGTCCCTTGGCTGCACACACAGCCCTGCATGCCGTTCTCTCTCCTCATTGGATAAAAACTGTAGGATACGATAAATGTTTTCTCCTCGGCTCAGAGCAGAGCAGAGGGACTGAGAGACCCGTGTTTCAGTCCAAACACTCTATGTAAGTGATTGCTGTCGGAAGATATAACTATTTAAGACTTATATTAACACAAATATATCACTTACTTCTGCTTTAACAATAGGCTGGATAACGATTTGAACTTCCAAATGTAGTTTTACTAAAACACAAGGTTCCAAAGGCCACTGTGCTTTTAGGGACATTCAGTGAAGCAGTATTTGTTATAGTCTTTTTTTTTCTCTACCCTTTTTTGTTCTGTCATTATGGTATTCAGTGGAAATTGATAAGGGGAGGGAAATGATTTCAGCAAAATAATAATAAAAAAAATGAGCAAATGGGTCTAAATGCTCCTTGTGCACTGGAGTTTTTTGTGTTCATCTTTTTTGTCATTGTTGTGTGAGCTACTAGACTAACTTGAATTTCCCTGCTAGGGATGAATAAAGTATTCTCTATTCTTCTCTCTAGTTCACTATAACAGTAAAGTATGTCCAATTACATTGCATTAGCTCAATTGCTGTAAGATGACTTCCCTTTTAAATTTTGTTTTCACATACAATACATTGGCCTAGATGGCCAGGGGAGATGGTAAATGCACTGCATTTCAATAGAACTTTTCTGTCTGTCTCTTGATCACAAGGACATTTCAACATGCAGACGAGAAGAGCTGAGGATCAAAACACTGACCTTCCAAAAACTCGGTGACCTACTCTGCCTCCTAAACCACAGCCACCCCCAAGGTAGATAAAAAGACCTTTTTCATGTACATGACATCTGCCAACAGCCCTTAATGTCATAAACTGGGATATGACCTGATATGACCTGATCTGATGTTCTTGACATTTTTTTTTTTCCAGTGGAATATTTAGTTAGTTTAACCTTATGACAGAAAGCACAAATCACACACGGAAGAATATCTGCATTCATTGTAAAATGTAATATTTACTTTATACTGTCCTGCTCATCCTGACAGTATCAAATGTAATTACATAGGTAAGAGAGATGTCCCTTGAAGACAACAGCTCGTTGGTTAGTTCCTGTCCTGTCTTGGAACCAGAAGGAGGCATTTGAGAAGAGATTTGGTCAGGCACGTTGTGTTCAGTAGTAACTGCTGAAAAAAACTGTCTAGAGATGTTGCATCCCCTTTTTACTTTGGCCTGGAAGCAGAAACACATAAAGTAAGCAGCTTGATAGACCTTATAATGATCACCACAGTGGCCAAGATTGAAAAAATACTGAAATGAGTTTTACTAGTCACCAAAGAATCGTCCGTGAACAGATTACAATTTTGAACACAGTTTGCCACCCAGGTCAGACTGAACAATAATAACGAGTCTCCTTGGTATTTTTTAAATTCATGCATATTCATTGACGCGGTGAGCATACAGGTTGACATTGGCTGTGGTCAGTCTCTCTGACCACAATCTTCAGACTAAAATGTGCTCATCATAAATATGCAACAGGCAGATGACTATAAATATTCAGTGCTGTCTATAAATATCACAAACTTAAGATTCTCGAAGTGATCAACCTCCAAACTACAAATTAACTGCAAAGGTTTCCAAAGCCTTCGATTTCCATTGAGTTTCTTCCTGATTAACTCAGTATGATGCAGCTGCCAACAGCAAACATTAACTTTTATTGACAGTTCATGTGAACATTTGGTGCTTTTTAAACATTTATCCAGCAGCTGAAATAGCAGCAGCTCTACTTCTCTGTAAACCTGAATCTTACTGTATGTTCTAACTGTATGCAACAATGACTGCAGTTATACCGTTGAATTAACTAATGTTTAATAATGCCAACAAATGCATACGTTTCAAGTCAACTTTATAATGCTGACAAATGAGTGACCGGCCCTTTGATTACCTCTTCCTCATTCGTTTGTCTGCACTGTTGCCTCTCAGCTTCCATTAGGTATTTTTTTTCCACTGAGTAAAGTTGCTCCTCCAGCCAACTCACCTGAACATAAACACAGAACAGGCATACTGTATGTGAGTGCATGTTTCATCAGTTTCCTTTCATCTACAGTCAGGTTTAGAGAAAAAAGCTAGGGTTTAATAGGAAATGAGACAGATTTGTAGAAGAAATAGTTGTATAGAAATAGTACCATGGAAAGAAAGAAAACTCAACAAAGCTAAAGAGTGGATCCCAGTCTAAAGAGCATTTCTTCCTGTTAAAATTGTTGTGGTAGTAGATTTATTCTTTGAAAAGTGTAACTTAAGCCTGGTACACACGTAAAGATTTTCTAAATCTCAACAGATTTTTTTATCTTAAGATAAAAAATTATTGTGTGTGTGTGGTGTGCTCCGATATTCCAAATACAGCACACCACACACATAAAGATTTGTCTTATGACACGCCAGAAATCTTGCACGATCAAACGTGATCTGACGTACTTTGTTGAGGGCAGCCATGGAGACGGTAGCCACACTGGTTTGTTATGCTACGTGTGCTGCAGTCAGCTCGCTTCTTTATTGGTAACATTCAATTTCACGTCACATTCCGCGGAGCCGGTGACTCAGGATTGTCGGCTTCCCCCACACACAAGTCGACTTTTGATCCAAACGGTGACGACTGTCGGGGCCGACAATCCTAAATATTGAACATGTTTAATATTTAGGATTGTCGGGAGAATTTAACTCTTAACACACTTGGTCGGAAGGGGGAAAATCGGGGGAAAATCAGCCATTATCTTTAGGCTATGTGTGTGGTAGGCTTTACTTTATTTTTTTGTACAATTAATACATTACGTAAGTACAGTAACAGCTGGGCACAGTAGTTTTTATATATCATCCAAATACAAAGAACCTTTTATTGAAACCTATTTTCAGCTGCAGATTAATCCACATTCAGCGCTCTAGGGAGAATTTGGTTGACCATATTTGGTTGAGACTGAATTTTCTAATCAAATACTTAATAAGTTGCAATGAAATGCTCTATAGACAATGAAGTTCTTATTCCCAGATCAAATACTGACATTTTTAAAGTCTGCTGGCATCTCATTATTGGTGCTGTTTGATGTGTGAATACTTAGACACATTTTTTTGCTGACTCTCTGATGTATTAATATGGAAGTCCATAAATAACCTTAGAGCTTGCCCATGCCATACAGGGCAAACATGTCCACAGTGTCTTGTTTCTATTGTTGTTGTGTTAATAAAAAAGGCAAATGTAGACACTAGTGGATATCATTAGCATTTTTTGGGATGTCATAGAGTAGAAGCATTATTCACCACTTTATTTTCCCATGATCCATTGCGTCACACCACCCCGGAAGTCGGTTGTTTACGTAGCAACAGCTAGCGGCTAACGTAGCAACCGGCAAAACTAAAAATAACTTAAGCCAGCTCAGTCGTAAAAACAAAATTCCTTCTTCGTGACACAAACGTAAAATGGCCAGACCACGAAGATGGGTCCATGGATCTGATTATTTAACAAAAGAGGACGGTAACGTTATAGAGAAAGTGCCCCATCCGTCTACTCTGACAGAATGGGTGGATGACTTGAGGCAGTGGCCGGACGTCAGTTATATTGACATAGTAAATTATTTTATTTTTAGTGAAGGTGTTGATGGCGAAGAACTTAGGAATTATAAAAGCACCGAGGCATACAACTATCTTCATAGCAAGAAAATCGGAAAAATTGTGTGCAGAAAGGAGGGGATGTTTACCTTTCTGAAGGCTGAAGTTGAGCCAAGTCAGAGCACGACAAAACCAAAACATCTGGCGTGGGTGATGACAAGAGCCAACGTTATTGAGACTGTAGGCTGTTCCTGCATAGCAGGATTGGGAAAATCCTGTAGTCATGCGGCAGCAATCATCTGGAAGGTATGCTATGGTAGTGAAGTGTAGCCTAACTATTTTCATTAATGTGTAAATTCTGAAATAAATAAAGGCAAGGCAATTTTATTTGTATAGCTCGTTTTTTACAAACAGTTTGTCTTAAAGGGCTTTACATGGCATCATAACAACATCCTCTATAATAATAATAATCAATAATAATGACAGGTTTCTATATATTTTTAAGCTTTAAATAATGCAGGGAGAACATTGAGGTTAAAAACAATATATTGATTGTTATTGTCAGGTCCAGAGTGCAGTGGCTAGTGGAAAGACAGGGATTGCATGCACAGACGAGCAGCGCAGGTGGAATGAAGGGACCTCTAAGAATCTGCAGCCCAAGCGTCTGAGCCAGATTACTTTTAGGCACCACAAGGCAGAAGATGAACTCAAGGGACAGATTACTGTTAGTTGTCAACTCCCAAACACCCCACATTACCAGCACCACAAAGACTTCAAAGAGAGTGTTGACAAATCACACACAAAACCTCTGTTTCTGCTGAAGAACACACTACTTGCAAAATGTTATAGTGCCACACCATCAGAACAACAGGGCAGTAGAGTGGACCAGGGTGCAGGTGCAGCTCAGCAGCCACATCAAAGTCATGATGGGGACCTGAGCTGTGAAAAATGCAAATTATTTTACAAGGCTTACATTAACATAGATAGTGAACAAGCTCGTGACCTAGAATTGAAGACGAGGGAGCAGAGTCAATCTGGTTTGTGGCACAGTTCAAGAAAAATCAGAATCACTGCCAGCTCAGCAAAAAGGGTACCTGTACGTACAGGTACAAGTAGTGACAAATTTTTGTGTGAGCACATGTATCCCACCTTTCGTGGTAACCAGGCCACTAACTACGGGAAGGAAAAAGAAGAGACAGCCTGTAACTCACTTAAAGAGCAGGGAATAAACATTACACACACTGGCACCGTTGTTAGTGTTGCAGAACCATGGCTATCAGCGAGTCCAGATGGGATTATCGACTCTTGTGAGCTCCTCGAAATCAAGTGCCCTGTCCCAAACAAGAACTATCACTCACTTACTGACCAGTTATCACAGAAGTTCAGTGATGTTAAAGTGGTGGATGGGCACCTTGAACTGCAGAAGAGTGGTAGCCGAGGGTATTACATGCAAGTTCAACTTGGAATGTTTTGCACAGGTCTGAAGACCGCTAGATTGTTACTCTGGACACCAGATGAGAGTGTGGTATTTAATGTGCAGTTTGATGAGGTGTTTGTCAGGGAGCAGGTGAAGAGGTTGAGAGCTTTCTACTTTTCAAGCATGCTGCCTCGGGTTGTGGATGATGTTTTGGGGGGACGCCTTCAGCTTGATAAGGGATACAGAGAAATTGTGAAAAAAGTCTAGAGTGTCAAGTATAGGGAACCCAAATGTGACTTTGAGCCACAGTTATATCCCACTAAAAGCTGTGGAGTATATTGTATGGTAACAAATTAATGGGCTTTTAAATATGTGGTAATGTAAAGCATGAAATTACAGCCATAAATACAGTTCACTTATGTAAATTTAACAAATGAAATGAATACAATTTATGACAATGTTTAAGTTTATTGCACAAACAAATCAGAAAGCACTGTATTGTTTTGAGTGAATTAATGAAATGCATTCACATTAGTTATTTAGTTAGTGTAACAGTTTCCACTGAAGTTGTGTTTGTGTACTTGTGTTAAGGCCATTGTATGTTAGTTGCCATTTAAACATATTTAGCTTTATGTCAACATAAATAAATGTGGAACAATGAGAAACAACACAGTTTCAGCAGTGTGCGACTTCCTCAAGCACCATTTTATTCTGCCTCCTATGTAAAATGTCACACATCTCATTTCACATTTAATGGCGAATTATCAGCCTTAATATCAGACAAATGCTTGAGATTATAACTCAAATACATGTAAATAATAACAAAAGAAATGACAGTATACTGTGGCTGCATAGTGCATACACCAAACTCATCAAAAGATTCCAACCACATTCAAAAATCACATAACATAACAACATGTTTACATGTAGGCTATTTCATTCACCCCTGACACAATATCTCCCTTTGCATGAACCGATATTATGTGGTGGCGACTATTACAACAACTACAGCGCCATAAACCACAATAAACTTATTAGAATCATGTCTCAAGTCCAATGCATTCAACCCATGGATGTATTATATTAACGATTCAACCCTATTACTTGCCCTTCACACTGTCGGCAGTGAAAACAATAGCTAAAATGCTAGCTTGCTACATAACATAAACATACACATGAATTAAGTTCAAACTCGGTTTTCGAGCACTTTTAAACCTCATGAACGTAACAGAATGTTTTTCCAATGTCTAGGCAGTGTACCGACCAATTATTAAGTTGCTTTTTGAAACAACACGGTTTCAGCAGTGTGCGACTTCCTCAAGCACCATTTTATTCTGCCTCCTATGGGAGGAGGATGGGCTTGAGTTAGAGGTTTTCTCACTGAACCTGGTATCACAGTGCCACCTATTGTCACAAAGTGGAATTACAACGAAATGACTTGGGAGTCTAACTTAAAATGTAACTGAAATAAATGAAAATAAAGAGAAAGAAGAAAAATTAAAAAAAATAAGGGGTGCGTGTGTAATACCTGCATATACTAATGAGAGGCTCTTTATTTCCCGACCTCTACACATGCCTTCTGGTCACCATCACGAATGAGATCACCCCGCAAATTCACAAGAGCAGCACATATGCGCAGAATCTTATCGGCTTTTGGAACCAGGGTAATTGGCACAACTTGTGACAAGATTTTAAAAACTTTTAGTCTTCGGATAGCCCTCTCCACATGTATTCTTACATTAGCAATTCTTCTTGTGGATGTGACCTGTTGCTCGCTAAGCTGAGCACCTTTATTAGTAAATGAGGGTATAACTAAATTAATTTTTCTTTCAAACAATATGTCTCTAATAGTAAAACCACGGTCAGCCATGACCTCGTCACCAGGGCGCAAGTATTCCAGGATCCCTGAGTCCATAGTAATGAACTTGTCGCTACAGCGTCCACCATATGCTGCAGAGATGAACATTATTAATCCACATGGGGCTATACTCACAAGGTACTTCATGGTATTATTTGAGTAGTAATGACTATAAGACTCTCCTCTTGAATCGAGGTTCTTGGGCTTTTGTAATAAGCTTTCGCTACAGTCCAAAATGCATGTTGTTTTGGGATACATTTTTTTAAACGTGTCTGGCATAGTCGCCTGAATGGTTTCCCTCGGGAGCCATGGGATAAGGTCTCTTGTGACTTCCTCCATTTTGTCAACCCAATAAGATATAATCTTACTTGCGGTGCTCTCAGATATAAAAAAACGTCTGCTCAGATCACCTATCAGAAGGTTTAATCTCAACTTCATCAGTGTGAGAAGTATTTGGTCTTTTACTGCTATTTTAAAATTACCTGCAAACATTTCCAGTGTGGAAATAAGAGTGTTCAGTGTTTCTAACGGTAGACCAGTGTACAGTAAAGAATCAGAATCATTTTGAAGAATACTGCGAGCCACATTGCACTGAGTCTCTTTGTCATGGACCTCTTTGAAGTTGCTTGGTTGCTTTGCATAGTCATGATGAAGTAATGTAGGGTCTTCCCACTGAGTCTGTATGGAGTGCCCTGGAGTTGCTCTCTTGGTGTTGGTACCAGAGGGGAAAGAGTCCAGACTGCAATCTAGGTAAACAGTGGAAAACAAACAAGGTTTGGGTCTATGCTCGACTATTTTGGTAACAGATGTTATCTATACTACTGGCACTACATGGACAATATCCTCCCCAAGTCATCTTGTTCATTTTTAACAAGGCAAGGTAGAAACTATAGACTAAAAAGCATGCCAGTGTCAGTGTATAAACTTACGGGGCTCCTGTGCTGTGGAGGGTTGCATCCCATCCAGGTGAGTCTCAAGGGCCATGTCAGAGGAGGAGAGGGGATCCACACTGCAGTCTATGTATGTAAACAATGGAAAAACTGGGTGAAGACGTCTCCTGGCACAGTAGCAGTAGGTAGCTAGCGCAACATAAATATAAATACACCTAAATATACAAGTTAAAACCCAGCAGAAACTGGGCCAGGCAGAAAAATAACATAATTCAGTCTCAGATGATAAGATTTAGTAGTCTGCACTCATCGGGCTAACGCTAACGTCAGTTGGCTACATTTTAACGTTTTCTAGGCTAATGCAACGTCAGTTGGCTACATTTCGTCAGTTGGCTACATTTTAACGTTTTCTAGGCTAATGCAACGTTAGCTGGCTACATAGCTGGCTGACTGTAGCCCATAGACTACGAGTGTTACTACAATGACATTATTAAAACAGTGTAGGATAAGGAGGCCACATTAACCAGCAGGCACGAATTATTAGACTAAGTTACTTACGAGGCTCATCGTGTTGCACTTCAGCGGTGCTGGACGAAGCAGCCGCATCCTGGCACCTGGTTAGCTTTCGCCTCTTCTTGACTGGTGGTCGTTCATAACCCAGGTTTAATTCTGGATATGGGTGCAGCTCTGTCGGTTTACGATCAACGAAATGGTGAGAGCAAACGAAAATCCTCTTGGGTGGATATTTCAACTTAAGCGCTGCCAGCCATTCCCTCTTGGCATCTTTCCGCATTGAATGCAGCGCGTAGGGTGCCGGACATCCACAACTCTTGCGATTGGCTTTATGGTCGTTACAGGCTCCATTCATAAAATCTTTAACTTTCCTTGAGTTGTTTGTGCATCCAACAACAGCACATGTCGTACCGGAGGACATTATATGAGCTTGTAATAATAATAAAAACACTTCTAAGACAGGCTGCTAGGCTTGCTCCATTCCGCTTGAAGTGAGACAGAAGTGCGAAACCGACTTGTCGGTGAATCGAGTGTCATGGCGACGCCCAGCGGCGTTCTACGGAAAGTGGTGAATA
>NW_028221242.1:0-3584 GCF_045865225.1 Trachurus japonicus | reverse complement strand
AGGCTGGTGGGCGTGGGGGGACTCCCTGGACGCCTGCAGCAGGTAATGGAGCTTTTAGCATGGACATCAGAGGGAGAGGGTGGTAGTGGTGGTGGTGGTGGTGGTGGAGGGGGTTGGACATGAAATTGCTCTAAAAGACCAGAGCTCTCCCCTGCGTATACTTTGAGGTACCTTGTCTCATCAGTTCTTTCATACCTCACTAGCACGGATCTTCATGCAGCCACAGGAACCTGAGGGATTACATTGGTTGAAGAAAAGGGGGAAAAAGTATCAGGGTTTGGGGTGTAGATGAATATGGGGTTTAAGACTGACAGTCAGATGGAGTGGAAGTACAGTAGTTTAGTTGTAAAGGTGATGGGTATATTTTTGATTATAGGATTGCATAGGAGTACATGCAAACACATGCACATGCTTTTTTTTATTAGTTGATGTGCGTATTGCATTATGCCCCTGTTTATTACAATTTAGGTCTTAGGTCTTATTGGTGATAATCAACTTTCACTCCCTCTGATCACTGAAAAAAGAACTGGGTTGGGAAAATAAATATGAGTAGGATTGAAACAAGGTAAACCTTTTAAAGTGAAAACTATAGCAAAGAGTATTTCATTAGGGTTCAGTCATTCTGAAGTGGCCCATTGAACCGTTTGTATCTTCTTCTACTCTGAGTGCAACAATATCCATTAGTAGAGGGGCTGTTGAAGCACAAGAGACTCCTTTGACCAAAAAGTCCTTTTGTAATTTTTGTCCTATTATGGACTTGTTGCAGTTGGATGTGCACAGCTTTTCTTCGCAGGAAGTGAATACTATACTTATACTGGAAAATCAATTTAGAGTGGTTGAGATGTGTTTGATTATCTGGATTTTCAAGTTACCAAATAAACTATGATCAGATACTCTTCTTAGAATCACTACCTGCAAAAGACGAGTATAGATTACCATAGTTAAGTCACTTGGCTGATGAGTGTTGCACTAAAAGACTTGTTGAAACACAAGGTATTATTATACAGTGCATTACAGCATGACTTGCTTTCAGTTGACACAAAGTTTGAGTTGTACACTATGTTGAATGGTTTATTATGTAAGGGATAATGTATAGTTCGGAGGTTGTTATGGAGAAATAAACCCCGACAGGTTGTATGGAACCCCGACGCGAAGCGGAGGGGTTTCATACAACCTGTCGGGGTTTATTTAAGCAATATATCAGGGTTGCCAACTTTTGGTCCTGGGCTGGAGTGAGATTCTGTTGGTCTGTTAGCGGGGGGGGCTGTCTATAATAATAATAATAATAATAATAGTTATGTTTATTGTAGTTTTTCTCTCTGTCTCTCTCTCTCTCTCTCTCTCTCTCTCACACACACACACACACACACACACACACACACACATTATACCTGCAAACTGAGTAGGCTAGAGGTGTAATAGGTGACAAAATATATCCCTCTAGGGGGGTCTGGGGGCACCCCCCCCCCCCAGGAAAAAATTGTGATTTTAACATGTATTTGAAGCATTCTGGTGTACTCTGAGAAGAAAATAAAGGGAAAACACAACATTTGCTTCAGATAAGAGGGAAAAAAGCAGATCTGTGGTTCCTATCATTGTATGGCTGGAGTGTATGAAACTGGTCTAGTGGGGAGCTCTGGCTTTTGGCCTGGACCAGCCTATTGAGCCTATTAATATATGAAAGGACAGAACAGACATGTCCTGTGATTTTCAGTCTTCTACTACAGCCTGATGATACAAGTCAGGTCCTGAAATGTGTGTTTCTCTTCTGTAATAAACATTCTACATACCCATTCGGAGTTTGCAGGTATGGCCCACGTGCATGCATGCGCAGTTGCGCACACACGTACACACACACACACACACACACACACACACACACACACACACACACACACACACACACACACACACCTGTTGCTGCGCTGTCTCTCTCTCCTCTGCTCTCTGGACTGAGCCTGGCTGTACTTTTGGGCTACCCAGTCTGCATCTTGATTTTATAGTTTTCAACGGACTGGCCCAACCAGCCCGACCGCAGGCGTCAGTTCGAGCCGCGTTCAGTCCGAAAACATAACTCGGTCAGGTCAGGTTGTGTCTCGGGCTTCGCTCTCTCCCTCTTTTTTTTGGCCATCGGATTCGGACCAAGTCGGGTCCAGGCTTCAGCACCGTGCCGCTGTTGGTGGAGGGGTGGGGGGGTGGGGGGTCGCGGATTGACAACTCCCCGTCCTACTGTGCTGTGATCACAGGCTTGAGCAGCCGTCCAATCGACACGCTGATAAGCATCGCGCACACCAATCAGAGAGCCTATTGATGAGTGCCAAAGCTTGCTTTAAAATTTTTTTTTTTTTTTTTTTTTTGCCAAATCGCTTGATTTTGGCGTGAGAATTGTTTAAGTGGCGTGAGAGCGTGAGACAGGACCTAAAAGCGTGTGACACACGCCAGATGCGTGAGAGTTGGCAACCCTGATATATCACGACAGGCCGTGGTATATGCTCATTATACCACGGCTAAGGGGCGTTGTTCGGCCCGACGCGAAGCGGAGGGACGACAACCCCCTTAGAGTGGTATAATGAGCATATACCACGGACTGGAGTGATATATTGCTTTTATAAAACGGTTACGAATAAAGGCAATATAAAAGAGGGATACGCAATCAATTTCATGTAGTTTTATTCAACCAGAAATACATATTATCCAATAAAATAGCCTCACTGTGAAAAAAATAGTCCCACCTCTCCAGACGTTAGCTCCAAATTAGCTCTGCATCTCGTCTTTTCCTCCGCTTTTTTTCAGGTTAATGTCACTGATCAATCCCCTCTACCGTTGTTAACCCTCCCCGGAGGTGAAAGTTCACCTTAAACATGTGAAGTCAACTACTTTAGTCCGTTTTTTAACATCGTAAAAACACCAGCTGTCTTTTACTACGGACTGCAACAGTCCGTTGTCATGGATACATGACAACAACTTCCATTCATACCAGTCATACGTGCCTGACGCGGAGTGATAGCTTACGCTGTGATAAGGTTTTAGAATAGTAGCCGTGGTATATGCTCAATATACCACGGTTAACAACCAATCAGATTGCGGGATTTCACCTTTCCGTTTTATAATTCTCCTATCCTCGATTCTGATTGGCTGCTGGGTGTCCATTAAAAAGTGATAATGGACACCCCTAAATATTACTGCGCTGGCTCAAACGCTTGTTGGTAACCACGGCAACGGACACTCGGACCAAAACAACTTTTTTTCAGCGCATCACGGCACTGGAGTCTGTAAACACACCAGCGGTAAGAAGTGCACTGGACCTCTGAAAAACTTTGTGTCACCGTAACGTTTAAGCTGTCACCTCACCTCCCTTCACTGATCAACTACCAGGCTGTGGCAGAGTCACTGGCTGTAACGTTATGCTGCGGTCACAGCGGGTCCCTCTTTTTTTTTCTTTTATCGCCGACAAGAGTTATTAAATAGTCCGCTCAGCCGCTTATTGTTACAGACGAGACGACGTATGATTTTAACCGTAAAAACAACATTAAATCATGACTGAATTAATTAATATGTATTTTTCTCGTAAGTGACCATGGTAT
>NW_028221241.1:0-10058 GCF_045865225.1 Trachurus japonicus | reverse complement strand
CCCAGATAGCAAAATGACATTGAATCAACGTTGAATTATGGTCAGAAAGGTTGATTGTTGGTTATGGTTGAAAAATCAATGCTAGATCAACGTTCTAAAAATTTAATGTTGAAAATATGACATTGAATCAACATTGAAGGATGGTTGAAATTGTACATTGAAATGCCAACATTGAATCAACATTGTTTCACTGATGCTGTTTCAATGCATTGAACTGGGTGAGACCACATAATGAGAGGAAGGGGGTGTCAAACATATTCAATTAAGCACCTTATGCTGTAGACGTGATTTTTTTTTTTACTGTTAAAATCCTCTGAAGGCTTGTGTCTAGTTCATGACAAAAACGTCTACAATTTGTTCTCAGACAGTGAGAGCAAGGAGTGGAGTAGTCCAAAGCTCCACTTTACACCTAGTGGTGGTACATCCCAACTGCCAGGCGGCAGCAGTCGGCTTTTTTTTTTCTCTCCCCTCTTTGACAGCGCTGGACCCTGCTCCTGTTAAAGTAAGTTAAAAATATTTTTATTTTACTGATTATAAAGATATTAGCTGTGTTTTTTGCTTAATGGAGTTTATTAAATTTTGTTCATGATGTATTTTAACTGGCACGTTTTCAAGCATACAGCTTCGGTTTAGCTGTCCAGGTGAGTGATAAAAACTGTTAATTTGAGAGTAAATATTATACAATACACGGTCTAAAATAGCATTCGACATCCACCAAAGGCTTTTAGACTAGTTTTCGGCGTGAGACCTAGTGGCATAGCTACCGGTAACTGTAAAGCTGCTGGTCTGTGTTGTGACTGGAGCAGCTGCCGTTAGCGCAGCTCCACCTGAGCTTTGTGAATTACCGGCGACCGGAGCGTCTCAGCAGCAGCTTGGACGTCCTGTGTCGGGGAAACGCTTATTTACGTGACAAAATAATCAATGACAATTGCCTGACATTTTGTTTGTTTTACATGTAGGTTAAAAGGTGTGAGAGGCTGAGCCATGCCCCCGTCTAGGACACAGCGCTGCCGGGAAGAGTCCGTGAAGATGATTGAGCACATAACCCCGGACCTCCCTATCCCGGCTCCCGGTCCCATCCCGGTTCCACTACAAAGTCCTGCTGCTCAGCTGCTCAGCCACAAGTGCATCAACAGACACACGTCTCCTTCTACAACAACTCATCACTCCACACACAGTCCACCCGCAGACAGCTGCTCCTCCGGACCCACCGGAGGGGGACACACCTCTGGAGCTGCCTCCTCATCCAGCTGAGGACAGCAGCACAAAGACTGGACTCTTTAAAACAGGCCTGAACACCTTTAACTAACAGCTGTATGGACTAGGTAACGTTATGCCCTCTGGTGAGCGAGCCTTTCTTTGAATGAAAAGTGCATTATAAGTTAAATCGATTATTATTGTCATTAATAATTAATAAAATGCTGGCTGTACAATGTAATGGCTCCTATGTGTAGTTCCCCGAGTCAAGCTCTATGTTTTTGTTTTGCTCGTAGCTTTGTTATTTCATGTGCGGTGCCACGGCTCCGATCGGGAGACTGATAAAACTAGGAGAACTAATTAAGTCATATGTTTTCACATAAACTTGCCTTTTCAGAATAAACCTTGAATATTAAAAGCCTGTTTTCTGTCACTTTTTCAGTTATTCGAATATGTTTAGTATGATTCCATATTTTTGGACTAAAATAACATTTATATCTGCCTACAATTAACACAGATACTTCCATTTAGATAACAGTCGATTCAGTAACATGTTTTCAATGTAAAATCAACTAAAAATATAGCAGCAGATTGCTTTTAGATGAACGTTGAATCAGTGTTGATTCAGTATCGCTTAATGGTTGAAAATATGACGTTGATTCAACATCTATCATAACGAGCGCTTTCAATGTTGATTAAATGTCGGGAATCAATGTTGATTCAACGTAGCTGCCTGACCATACTTCAACGTTGATTCAATGTCATTTTGCTATCTGGGTCTTGTAGCTATTATAACAATAATTGAGATTGTAAAACATTCTACAGAATTAAATGTTTCAATTGTTTTCTGCATGTGATTCTTTTACTCAAAGCTGTAGCTACTGTAGCTATGTGTTGCGATTCTCTGGCTACAGAACTGTGAGTATATATTGTGTCTTTGGGGTTGTAATGCTGTAGCTACAGTATTATGTAGCCTAGCTATCCACTGTAGCAACCACAGAAAGAGACACAATGTGTTAATTGAAAATCAATCAAAATTCATCCTACTTGGAAAACAGTGACATTTTCCCACACTTAGACAATGATTGCAAGCAAATTATACCAGAGACTTCCTGACATTTGGAGAACAGGCATCTGTTTGGAGTGGAGAGTAATGAGAAAAGGATCAACAGCGATGTATTTATGTTCTCTGCCTGTGTATGTGTGTGTGTACAAGCATGTATTTTTTCTGACCAAGGGCATACACTACTGTGGGCTGCTCAGCCAGGGAGCCCTGTAGGAATAACTTGATAAGGGAGGCTTATTTACCATAATAATGCATCTCATCTCTGCACATCAAACACTCCTGCTCGGCTTGATAACCCGCTCTTTAATTTAGCGCAACTGTTTGATCTAGCTGTGCTGCTGTTGTCCCAGGGCCATTGTCGCAAGCAGTACAACAGTTGGGTAATTGCTGTGTACTTAAGCAGTGTTTCACAAATAGAACAGTTACATAACGTTAGTGCACCTATAGAGCAGAGCTCCATTTGTCCGAAGCTGAAAGTATAAACTTCTGATTATGTCTCACTCATTTGGCAATTCTTTTAAGCAATTGGGTTTAATGTTGCAATTGTATTTGTTTGGAGCAAGTGTTGAGAGTGGTTTACTTCTGGCTAATATTGGTATTATTATTATTATTATTATTATTATTATTATTATTATTAGTGTTGTATGCAGCCTACTCATTTTTTCAACCATTTGTGTGAGACACCTTTAGTGTGCCACTGTCCCCGTGCCAAGGGTTCCAATCACGAGGGTTATTTGAGGTGGGGAGTGACCTCTCCTGGTTCAGACTTAGACCCTCCCCAAAAAGGTAAACAACAGCTCAGCAGGAGTTTGACACGTTTATTCCTCTTATGTACAATTGTAAATATTATAGAATATTTTTTCAATCACCCCCCTAAAGTGGACTGTACCATTTCCCAAACATTGACAGGTGTCAGTCTGCCTCCCTTCAATCAGTGGCTTTTCTCATCAAGTGGCTGCAGCTGGCGTCCTCAGACACGCGAAAGAAACATACCGTAGGTAGCAGCAGAGACGTTATTAGGACTTTGGTAGCAGTAGCTAATTTAATACACTTAACTTCATTTTTTCCAGCCGGCGTCAAAAGTCGACGGTTCAACGCTAATGTAAGCTAACGTACTTTTTAAACATTTGCTTGGAGTTACAGTTTAGCAAGCTAATGTTAGCTCGCGCAATAGCGCGTTTCTTATCATGTTTGCTAGCATTTCAGTACTGGTATAAAATGTCACGAGCTTTATAATGGTCATGATGAGTAACGTTAGTGGCGACAGTGGAACATTAGCTGCTAGTAGAGATACACTTCCTTCAATGTACTTTTAGAGTTTATTGCAATAGTCCCTTGTGTGTCTGTGGTTGACTTTCTTTTTTTACCCTGCCAAATTACCGAATATCTCATCACTGTCATAGTGGTAAATAATTAATCAAGATACTGTAAAGACTAATAATGTTATGTAACCAAGGGGGCAGTTGTCGGTCTGAGAAGTGAAGCTCACTTCCGCATTCAAAAACCTGCAATCCCCCCGGCTGTCGCTGGGGGCTGGCTCCAAAAGGGAGCAACTCCAATTGAGCCCCATGTTAAAATAGCCGATTTTACAGCTTAAAAAACATATTTACAGCCTGGTACATTTTTTTTTTTTGGTCTCAATCGATAGTTTCTACCCCCGCACACACTCTGAGGGGGGTGAATTTTTTTTAAACTCTACCGTTTTACTATTATTAGGTTTAAAGTTCTGGCCAATCAGGGCGCAGAACCGTTGAGTGACAGGTCCGGCGACCGCTGCTACGAGGCCAGTGGGCGGGCTCTCGGCCGGCCAACGGCCGCACCGCTCCAAATATGGCAAGTAGAATCCAACATGGCGCGGCTCAAACCCCCGTAGTAGCGGCACAAAACAGACTCCCCCAAACCAATGGGTGACGTCACGGACGCTACGTCCATTCTTTTTACAGTCTATGTATGTAACACAAGTGTTATTAGTCTTTACATAGGCTAAGTCATAACAGTCATAAGTTATGTTCACACTTGCCCTTATTTGCACACAGCAACATGTTTGTAAATAAGTCAGTATTGTGCTAAGGACTTTGAGGTCATGTTTGTGGTGACAAATGCAGCTCGGGTCAAAGCAGGGGGCTTTACTAGGATCTTTTTTCTTTCTGTTGGTTTGAGGGAAGCAGAAAACGTGCAGTTTGACAACTCTTATGCACTGGTTCATTCTCCAGATAGCCTATCAGTTTTAACACACATTCCCCACTTTCCCGTTCATATGTTTTAGAGGTTTGGTAGTAAAGACATAATTTAAAAACCAAAAAACTTTTTGCCTATTACATTTAAGAATATGGATATATTAGTAACATTATTGGTATTATTTTTTAATAGATGTGACTGAGGTTCAGAGACATTTAACCCTTGATACAGAAAATAAAACCTTCTTTTTGTATTCTTTGGGTGGGAAAGGAGACGTTTTTTTAATTGTGTGATATGATAATTCTTACTTATGGTGTTTTGATTGCTCTGACATTGTGAGATCAAGACCATTCTGCCATTATGCCAAAAGAAACACATTGATAGTATAGGCCTAATAATTTCTCCTTTTTCTATGACCAGTTTAGGTAACTTCAAGGGCATTTCAAAGTCCCCCCACTTACAGCAGAAAGACTTGGTGAGTGCAACTTTTTTGCATTTAGCACTTGTTTTACATGCTGCTGAGTACTCCCCATAACCACTGTTGGAGATGGTACAATTATTGCTCGCAATACACTTCCTCACACGTGCAGCGCCAATTAATGTTGTGCACCTGGACCCACAAATGTTGTGCTCTACGGTGCTGCAGTGCAATCTAAATTGGTAAAATATTAATATCAAAATAGTAATAATTACTACAAAAAGTAATAGGATTTATTTTACATTGAATCCACCTCGGGGCACCAGATGTTCATAAAATCACTCGGTGTCTTTATAATTAACTTGGACACTTGACAATAACTACAACCAAGATGACCTTATTAAGTAGTAACAGAAGTTGAATGATTTAGGAGTTCTACAGTGGAGAGGTTGGCAAGATTCACTCATGTGTAACAGAAAAATTGAAATAAAACCCTAATATTATGTATAGGGGTGTGCATGGTAAAGCGTGTGTGTCTGTGTGAAGTGTGACGGACAAAAGTGAGATGGCTGAAGGTGAATCCATTGTCTTGAGACAATGTAACTGTGACCAATGGTTGGATCAACGATGGCCTCTAAGGCCAACCACATCTGATGTGTGTTTTTGGAGGGTTACTTTTAAAATGTATTCCCCAACAGATTACTGATTACATGTCCTAAAATGTGATCTGTAAGGTATTCCCTTGGATTGCTCAAGTAAAAATACTTTGGATTACTTTTACTGTAGCTTACTTCAAAATCATCAAGCTGAGCACTTTTATCTGTGACACTGAATTACTCTAAGTTAACAGTTTAGGGAACAATCTTATTACTGTCTTTGGAGAAGAAGAATATAGCCCAGTTCTGATGAACATATGGTAAGAACCAACCAATCTAGTGGTGTCAATACATTTATGGACTAGGCTAAATGGTAAGCTGCTGGCATGTAACAAATCAGACAACAGGGAGAGGTCCACCACTAGTGGATTGTCTTTAATTGTGCTTTCCTCCATCATTCTAGATTAATTCTTTGGCTCCTTTAAAGTCTGTAAAGCATTAATAGGTGTTTGCGTTCTTCACACTACAGAGAAAATTGTTATTGATCGCCCAGTTATATTTAAATGATTTTTAAAAAATCACCAAGTATATAAAATTAATATATCCAAGAACAGAACAAGTTTTGGAAGAAGCTTGGTTTTCTGAAGCTCCTGATTTCAGTGGCTTTCCTCTGTGGAATAAAAAAAGCCACGTGGTCTTGTTTTCCATGTTGAATGAATAGGCTAAGTAAACTAAGCTTTTTGTGCATAAAATACAACAGAAAATCCAACTCTGCTTACGTCATACTGATGTAAATCTGACTTTTGTCACAAACAAATGGAATGTTAAGCTTTTGTAAAGCATGTGCACTGATGCAAATGCTTGAATCCAGACACAATTTCTGGGCCAGCTGCCATTTAAAAAAAAAAAGCCATATACTTGTGAGAGCAACATTACAGCAATATTAATTTGGGGGGTTAACTTTCAGATGGAAAGATTAAAACAATGAAATTATTAACTGAAATTCCCTAGCCACTTATTAGACATCCAAAATTTGCTCTGCTTTGGGGCAGATGAGTCACACTTTCCCCTTAACAAGCTGTTTTAATCACGCTTTTGTTATTTTGCTGACAACACACATAGCAGAATCTTTGTTCATTGTCTGTGTTCAGTTTAATTGGGATTTGCTGAGTTTCTGCATCGTTTGACTTAGTCCACTGAATGCTACCCTCAGGTAAGGCAATTATAATCAGCACACGGTCTCTCTCTTGTTCAAGGCCCAGCTTTTTCTCAAAGAATGCCTTGTGAAGAAATACATACAGTGGACTTGATCGGAGCTCTGTTTACAAGTTTAATGATCAAACACTTTCGGATTACAAATAACATCTGTTCAACATGTTTGAGGAAATCTAAAAATCGAGTACAACTCAGCCCGCATCATTGATCCTATTTTGGGCATACACAGCTGCAGGTAAAAGACAAAGTGTGTGACTGATGCTCATTCAGCTGCTAACGGATGTAAATGCGTGTTTAAGACATAAAAAGGCAAATATGTCCAATGGTATTTAGTTGTAACATATGTAAATGCTGGCTTACTGAGATATGTAGACCTATATTGTCTTGAGTTAGAAATAAGTTACTGTCAACGAAGTGAACCACGCATTTCTCTTGTGTTTCATCCTTTGTCTACAAGCGATCAGGCGACCGTGATTGAACCAAACAAATTAAATCTGAGAGGATCTGATGCTTCTCCCAGCCTGTCCGTCTGAATATCTTTGAGCTTAATGAGATCTGGCAGTCGGCCTGTTCCCGTTGTCTCTGTGGAAGTGAAGAAAGTTCGAACTGTCCATAGTAAAGCTAATTTAACAAATCTGACAGCCAGGCTCTCCACACCAGCAACATGGACTGTTAGAAGAGGCATGGCATATTAAAGCAGATATCAGTGGCACGGCCGTTTCGGCTAATGCTGTGTTCAAGGCAGGCTTTTGAAACCGTAAGTTACAGCTTCAAGTCACAACTACGACTTGGTAGCGTTCCAGGTAACCCGTAGCTCGTGTTTTTACCGTCCTGTTGTCTGTGAAAGTTCCCTATAACGTCCACTCGTAACTTCCGACCCGTGAACTCGTACCAGATCGAACTGGTATGACTTCACAGGAAGGAAAAACACAAAGTACGAGTTTCCTTGAACGCACCATGAGTTAGCAGCCCCCGCCCTTGTCAGGCATCAATTGGTCCTCGTGCTACGTCACCACATTCACGCGCATCCCTTGGCTGCACACACAGCCCTTCATGCCGTTCTCTCCCCTCATTGGATAACACTTGTATCCCACAAGGAAAATTTTCTCCTCGGGTTACAGCAGAGCAGAGTGACGGAGAGACTCGTGTTTAGGCTGAAATACTTCATGTAAGTGATTGCTGACGGAAAATAGGACTATTTAGGACTTATATTAACAAAAACATTCCACTGATATCTGCTTTAAGACAGGGACAGGCAGCATCATTCAGCATGTTGAATAATGCAAGGAGGCAGCAGTTTTATATACCTTTGTTCCATTTCATCTGGAATTGTGAAGATTTATTCAGATCACAAGTACAATGGTCCATAGAGTATAGTATTTATTTTATACCTCATCATGTTTCATAAACACAAAAGTTGGTACTGTTATGATATTTCAGTTGGTACGGGACAGTGCATGTGAAATCTAGCAAGATGATTACCAGGAGAAGGAGCAGTTTACCCTCACACTCTTCGTGGTGTGTGGTAGAGGCAGAGTGATACAGCTCATTGCACAGCCTGCCTGAGTGAGTCGGTTAGTTCCAGATAAACAAAAAAAAAGAAATGTATATAATGTACACTTAAACAGATGTATTATTTTGAGATGGGACTTGTTGTAGACAGCAATAATACACTGTTTGGGATCCGTTCACAGCCTTTTTTTGCCTGCATCTCTATCCAGTGCATCTCACTATGGTATGAGTGACTAGGGGAGAGCAGAAAGCTGTCTACTGCAGATATTGGGCCTCATTCACGAATTGAAACACTGTCTTAAAACTTTTTTCTTTTCTAATTATTATTCTAATAATTTACGAAACACTGTGGTCTCTTAAAAAACTTTCACTTTTCAAACTAACCTTTAGAGGATGTGGAAGTGCCATATCATGAGGTAGGCAAGGCATGTGTTGAGGTAATCCCCGGGGGCAGTTTCAGGCAGCTCGGAGCGCTGCAAACGCTCAAGTCAAACTCTCAAGGAGAGTTTTTCCTAAAGTCTCTTTTTGTAATGTAATGTTTTGTAATGTGTGTAAAGTCCCTACATGGCAACTCGCCTGTGTCCAGTGGTAATATAGAGGGGGTGTGTCACTATGCAGCAGCCCCTTGACATGTTGACCAATCACAGCAGGGGGCTTTTTTTAAACCTCAAATTTAAGAAAATACTTTCTACCATTTCTACCTCATACAGTCCCACTTAAAAACAAAAAAACAAAAAAACAAAAAAAAACTTAACCATCCTTTTAAGTATCAACACTGCTATTTCAGTTTTACAGCATTGAGCACATAATTAGTAATGCAGGGCAGGTGTGTGTCTGCCATTTTGGATTACTGGTGTGTGTCAATGTGGAGAAAGACAGACAAAGGCTGTATTCGAAACCGCATACTATACTGCTAGTACGTACTGATTTGGCCAAAATGTAGTATGTAGTATGCAGTATGC
The DNA here is from genome assembly GCF_045865225.1 of Trachurus japonicus. Classification (NCBI taxonomy): domain Eukaryota; kingdom Metazoa; phylum Chordata; class Actinopteri; order Carangiformes; family Carangidae; genus Trachurus; species Trachurus japonicus. Next base: position 914 of record NW_028221241.1, on the reverse strand, counting down.
GATCAAAAGCAAAATCTGCAGTATGTGAAAAGTTCCCGGATGTCATACTGATTCGGAAAATATCTCCAGTATGCATCTGACCAGTCTACATCGCCTACTGTATCCCACAATGCAATGCTCCCCTGACGTCTAACCGTAACCAGAGCGTAACCAAAGACGGTAGTGTAGCCGTGTACCGTAACTATAGTTTAATAAAATAAAACTTAATGCAGACTGATCGGTTCATTGTAAAATATTTATTTATTTTTTGTAAATGTGGTGATTTCTGTACGTAACGTTAGGCTCCAGAGCCCCGAGGCAGCGCTGCTTACACACAAGAAGCTTCACTTTACATTCAAACAAACTAATACTACTGCCACAATTGAGATTTCATCAATGAGACCGACATTTATCTCCTTAAAATAATTTAACCAGCCGGTGGTAAACCTTTAAAAACCTGCAGGTAAGTTAATTAGCGACCGTTTTCTCCTCCGGAATGACGTCGTAGTGCTGGCCGGCCGAGCACGTCAGGAGCCGGGCTGCTGCCTCTGTGATGTCCCGGTCGCTGCGGAGCTTCACTTCTCCGAAAAACATCGGAGCAAACTTTTAAACAGCCGTCATTTGGATAAACTGGCCGTATATTTGGGATCTTAACAGTTACTTTCTCGCATGAAAAAATATTAAAACTTAATAAAGTTACATAATTACAGCGCTAGAGCGAGAAATAAAACAGCTTTTAGCCTGTTTACAGCTACTGCTACCGGTTGCCGTGAAATGCATTCTGGGAAACTCGTATACTGCATACTGCGATGATAACGGCGTCGGTCTGCTGAAGCAGCATACTGAATCCCACATTCAGTATGCAGTATACAGTACATATAACGCAGTATGTAGTAGGCAGTACGGTAGTATGCGGTTTCGAAAACAGCCAAAGT
>NW_028221240.1:0-11399 GCF_045865225.1 Trachurus japonicus | reverse complement strand
GGATTAAAGAAATGGCTCGTTAGAGCGCAGTCTAGTGTCGGATCAAACTACATTATCATGCCATGGTTCGGCTTTTTGTAGTGTTAAACAGTTTCGGATCAAGCAATGTAATTTTCTTTCTTCTTTTCTTTCAAACCTTTTACAATAATCTGTGGTGGTTCCCTCGGTGTAAGCCGTCGGGAGGGAGATGACAGGTGTCATCAAGTCTGTTAGAAAATATGCTTTCAGTTTACAAACATTCTGAAACCTTCACAGTTATTTCCTGAAACGATGCGAGGCAGAGAGGACCGAAGGCACCAAAATGTAGTGTGGACTAATAAATAAGCACCGCTAATGATTTAACTGAGTACACACCAGACAGATCCCTGAGATCATCATGTAAAGGTCTACTCACTATTCCAAGAATACACTCAAACTCAGCTCATGGTATGGGCAGAAACTTGTGCCACCAGAAACTGAATTTGAATCATTTATATTTGAATTTGAATTGCTAAACTTGAATAATTGAATTGAAAATTTGAATTTGAATCACATAATTTGAAATTGTATTGTTTAATTTGAATCATTGCATTAGAAAACTGTATCTGAATAGTATAATTTGAAATTGTAATCCAATGAAATTTGATCCTCACTGAAAATCCAACTCTCACAATTCAAATTCAGTTTTCAAAATTCAGATTCAAAATTTCAAAATTCAAATTCAGTTTTCAAAATTCAGATTCAAAATTCAAATTCAAATTCAGTTTTATTGTGACAGACATCCGGGTACTTGAAGGATGAAGGATGAAGGATGAAGGAATAGCAATCGAGCTCAGATACACAGGACTCATCTCGCCTGTGTATCTGAGCCATGGATCTATCTGAGCTCGTAGAGAGAGTGCTGTGCTTAACTGGTTCAACTCTGGTGCCTCCATTAGCTGCTCCTGTCTTTGCTGCTGCGGCGGCGACAATTCTCAGTCTAATCTCGTCTGAAAAAAGAATAAAGGAAGCCGTCTTCGCCGTGACCGGCAACTACGTTGTGATGGCGATGTTTTGATCGGCTAACGCTGCCTGTAGCCGAGCGGACTGCCAGGCTAATTAGCAGCTAACGCTGATATCAAAACATCGCCGTCACAACGTAGTTGCCGGTCACGGCGAAGACGGCTTCCTTTATTCTTTTTTCAGACGAGATTAGACTGAGAATTGTCGCCGCCGCAGCAGCAAAGACAGGAGCAGCTAATGGAGGCACCAGAGTTGAACCAGTTAAGCACAGCACTCTCTCTACGAGCTCAGATAGATCCATGGCTCAGATACACAGGCGAGATGAGTCCTGTGTATCTGAGCTCGATTGCTCTTCCTTCATCCTTCATCCTTCAAGTACCCGGATGTCTGTCACAATAAAACAGAATTTGAATTTGAATTTGAATTTTTGAATCTGAATTTTGAAAACTGAATTTGAATTTGAATTTGAATTTTGAAATTTTGAATCTGAATTTTGAAAACTGAATTTGAATTGTGAGAGTTGGATTTTCAGTGAGGATTTGGATTTCAATTTCAAATTATACTATTCAGATACATTTTCTATTTTCTAATGCAATGATTCAAATTAAACAATACAATTTCAAATTATGTGATTCAAATTTTCAATTCAATTATTCAAGTTTAGCAATTCAAATTCAAATATAAATGATTCAAATTCAATTTCTGGTGGCACAAGTTTCTGCCCATATCATGGTGCCTTCAGTCATTATGGTCCTACTCTTTGGAATTCCCTACCTCACGAACTCAGGTCTGCTACAACAGTATCTTCTTTTAAAAGCAGACTAAAAACATTTCTTTTTTCACAAGCTTTTAGTTTTTAATTGTTGTTTTTCTTTAATTTGCAATATTTCCCTCTATCCTAACAAGTTTTTTAGTTTTTAAATTGTTTTTAATCTGCAACACTTTCTTCTTATTGTTTTCTTATTGTGTTTTTTCTATACGTATTTTATGAGCTGTAATGTTGTTTTATTTTTGTGAAAGCACATTGAGTTTGCGCTTGTCGCATGAAATGTGCTATATAAATAAAATTGTTGTTGTTGTTAAAAAAGAGAAAAAAAAGTTTTCTCCTCCGAGGCAGCCGCGGCATAAATGCACTGCGCTAAGCGCTCAGAGTGCATGCAGTGCATTTATTCCTCGGCATGAAGATGCACATATGCCCCATATGTGCATCTTAAACTCCAGTTTCTACTCTTATTATCCACCTGATATTTTGTCTGACGACGCTGTGTGTCAGTAATGCGGACTGTCTGACGGACAGAGCGCATTTATGCCCCGGCTGCGCTCTGTCCGTCAGAAATGAGGTCATTTTATTTTTTATTACAGTATTCGGTTACCCGGTTACGACAAGGTTAGGATACTCGGTTAGAAAATAATTTTGAAATGCCCATCCCTAGTCCGGAGACCACTGCTTTGAGGCCGTTTGAGGCCAGTGGGCGGCCAATCCAACATGGCGCTGTTCAGGCCGCCATATTTGAGTCACAAAAACGACTCCCCAAAACCAATGGGTGACGTCATGGATGCTACGTCCATATTTTTTACAGTCTATGTTGACACCTCACCTTTGACCTTGCGTTAATATCAAATACATTAACACAATTAATTTAATTTAGGACATTTTCGGACAGAAATTGGATACAAAGCGCATGAGATAAAATGTCATAAAAATATATTTTTTTATTTTTTTATTGGATTTCATGGGGGTGCTATGCCACCACTAGGGGGAGCTATAGCACTGGCAAGCCCCTCTGTGGTGCCGCCTATGCAGGTGCATTGCAGCGCAGAGCATGGTGGAAGATCAGACCGAAAAACATACACAGACAGACAGTGTGCATCACCTCCAAGAACGGTGCTGCTGAAAAAAGAAAAAAGAAAGGCGCCACTCTCCAGCCAGCTGACGTGTAGCTCACCTGCTGCTCACCTGCAGGCTGCAGCTGTCAGAGGAGCCTCGCTAGTTCTCTCTCTTTAGCCTGGACCGGTGTTTGGCTTTAAAAGAGTTCAACCAGGTTCAACATGTGAAGATCTAACCGCCATCTGAACACCGGTCAGCTGAGCCAGAGCACAGTGGACGTGGCTGGTGTGTAGGCTCGCTATTTTATAACGGCAAGAAAAAATAATCGTCCTGATTGTCTGATAGTCTGTGTGCATTTGTCAGGCTGATCTTCCATCACGGACTCCGCTGCTGATCATCACCCGGTCACCCTCTCTGTCACAGCTACAGCTGTGGGTCTAACTGGTCGCTTCTCTGTCCCTCCTCTCTGTCTCTCTGTCTCTCTCTGCCCATTTTAACTCCATCTGACGAAGTTCAGCATCACAGCCTATTCAGGTTCATAAAGGTCTCCCTTTGGCTCTGTGCTAAAACAGCTTCATCACTTGTGTCATAGTCAGATATATTTACGTGAACCATCCGAGCAGTAAACTCCATGAAACAGATGATGGAAACGCGCACAGCTGTCTACATGCGGCAGCGTGCAGTGTGAGGTCTGACTTTTTCGTGGACAACGGTTTTGTGATGCAAATGTATCACTCTTTTGAACGCGTAATGTTTTGAGAAGCAAAGCGCTTTATTTTCGTGTTCCAGCCAACTAGCCAGACTACATTCATCATCACCAAAACCAGGCCGGAACTCTGCTCCCGGGACACAGTCCGATGAAAGTCACTGTTGATGCACATCACTGCTGATATGGATGCCAAAAAGATTCATGTCAAAAGACCCGAACTATCCCTTTAACGTTTATTTTTGGGCACAAAACCCCAGACCCAACCTTTAAGCTGACATTTCCTTGTGTTAAAAGCTCAGTTTTACCTTTCTGCACAGTGCATCTGTTTTGGTTATAGATTGGTCTATTAATTGACAGTTGGACATAGTTAAGCATAGGGAAGTGGCACAATGCCTCCACAGGCAAGGAAGGAAAGACTGAAATCTAGTAAACATTAATGTATTGTACAGTGTTTGTTGACAAGCAAATTTCTCATTGTACTATGACTATAGACCTTTAAACATCGTGATAACAAAATGCCTGCACAAGAAGAGATCATAACCTCTTTTGCTGTTCAAATATGTTCCTTGGCTTTTTGCCAGGAACAGCTTTGTTCATTTTTGAAAATTGCTCATATTCCTGCAGCTGTCCACTGGCACCTGGTTTAATATATTGACCTTCACCTGGTTGATACTGTTGACTTGTTTAAGCATGCAACTAGTACGAGCTGCATTAATAAGCTTTCCTTATAGCTTTATTTAATAACTTGGAACAGAAAGTTATTTTTTTGTGTATATATATATTTTTTTTTGGCTTTTTCACCTTTTATTTCATAGCACAGTAGAGGTAGACAGGAAAGGGGGAGGCAGAGAGAGGGGGAATGACATGCAGGAAAGGTCTGCCCGACGCGTGACTCGAACCAGGGACGCCTGCGTTGAGGACTGTAGCCTCTACATGGGGCGGTTGCTTTAACCACTGCGCCACGCACCGCCCCAGAAAGTTATTTTTTTCTTGTGAAAAATAACTAATATTTACAAGAAGACAAAATGAACATAATCAACCAGTAACAGAAAGCTTTACAGTGTAATTTTGTGTATAATTTCTTTGATAACCTAAAAGTAAACGATAGTCTTGTTGAGTCCCACGAGTTTGCTATGAAGCAGAATTTGGTATTAGTGATAAAACTTGGTAGATTGGTAGCTTTTTTATTTATTTAAGTATATTTTTAGGAGATATGAAATGGGGAGTCAGAGAGAGGGAGAATGACATGCAGCAAAGGGCTGCCTGATGCAGGATTCAAACAGCAGCCAACTGCAGCGAGGACTGTAGCCTCGACATATGGGGTGCCACTTCTTGTACTAAGGATACACACCCATGCATCTGAACTTCAGGGAATCAGATTAAAGTTTGTCAACAGCTCAACAACTGACCAAACAGATTAATGGAAAAACTGACTGATCATTTGTTGAGGATTTCAAAAGGAGCAAAATAGTTTATGAAGTGACAAAGCCTTAAACAAAAAGTATATTACACTTAATAAAGGTGCTCTATAAATAAAATTATTATTATGGGATGACGATTATAGATTCATTTGAACTGAAAGAAGAGTCTTTAATCACAATGATGTGGATGTTTTTATTCTCTTCCATCATTCTAGCTCAGAGTAATATGAATCTCTGTAACAATAACTGAAAATAAAAGCTGAACCATCTGATCTCTTTTTATTAGAAAATTATCCACACACTGTTAAATATTTCCCAGTCGGTCAGTTCTCTATCCATCGTTGGATATAGCCCAATGCAATAAACCAAAGTTAAAGATTGAAAATCATCATAAACCACATTTTAAAAGTCTATACAGCATTATAGCACCCTCTGTCCTTTACATGCTTGAATCAGATAAGGACAAATGTTCACAATACCTGTTTTATGGAGGGAAAAAACTTTATGGAAGGAAAAAGCTGAAGAAACCCCAGGAAGGGCAAGTTCACATTTAAATGAAAAGAAAAGAAAACAAAAAAAACTCTTCGACATTTGAACTACTCTCTATGAAAATGAATGATCCAGCATGACATCAGGCAACTTCAAGGTGCCAACAAACAGACTGGACCTGTGCCAAATGACCTCCTGTCCACCATGAAGACCGTAGAGGAGGACTGACAAACATGCAAGACAATACCAAGCATATCATTTGTATATTGAGGACAGGCTGGAAGTCTGGGACTTGTGGAGGACGACGATCTAGATCCCAAATATCTTAAGTGAAAAGCCGACAGCCAGCAGGGGGAGAGTGGTCCCATGCCATTGGATGATCCAGCGTAGACAGTCTGAGAAAAGAGACAGGGTGTGGGAGAAAACAGAGAGAGAGGGGCACACAGTTTACATGCTTGAGGGAATAAGCAGACAGAAGGGTTTCAGTGGTTATCAGAAAGTTCAATGGTGGGGCGGCATTTAGCTCACTTGGGCAGCCCTTTGCTGCATGTCATTCCCCCTCTCCCTCCCCATTTCCTGTCTCTCTATCCACTGTACTGTTGATTAAAGGCAATAGCCCCAAAAAATATATACTTAAAGAAAAAAAAGAAAGTTCGGTAACGCTTCCTTTTACAGTACGGTAATTAACAGGTAATTACCAGGTAATAAGATGTATTTACTAGGTAATAACCAGGTAATTAAAATGCAATTACAGTGTAATTACCAAGTACTTACTAGGTAATTACAAGGTAATGACCCAGTATTTACAGATATTTTTCCTGACTACTACCAGGTATTTACCCAATAATTTCCTGGTAGATACACAGTAATTGTATATTGTAGATTTTAAACCCGGTAGTTAAAAAATATTTACCTGATATTTATCTGGTAAATACCAACAAGTTACCTGGTATTTACCCAATAATTACCAGGTAGATATCCTGCAATTGCATATTGTAGACTATAAACCCACTGAATGTGTCTATACGTGACTTTGTTAGGGTGATAATAACTTAGATATTTACCTGGTAATTACCAGGTATTTACTCAAAATGATCGCTACCTTACCTGGTAACTACCACTTATTTACGTGGTAGTTACCCGATATTTACCTGGTAAATATCAACTAGTTACCTAGTATTTACTAGAAATATACGGAAAACTACCAGGTATTTATCCAGGAATTATAGATTATGTATTACCAGTCAACCTGTGTAGTGACAGTGAGGGTATAACTTGCAACTATTTACCAAGTAATTACTTTCTAATTACCCAGTAGTTACAATTTACATTATCAGGTAAAACCTTATGAATTACCCTGTAAGGAAGGTGGAACTGTACTGTAAAAGGAAGCGTGGTTTGTTTCAATGATATTACCATGTACTTTCCTGGTAACTGTAGGTTATAATCCTCTGCCCCCCATCAGGGTGTGTAATTTTGAACATGGTACCTGGTAAAAAACTCCCATATCTACCTGATAATTAACAGGTAAATATCAGAGTTTTACAGAGTAGTTACCATGTAAGAAAAGTGGAATTGTACTGTAAAAGGAAGCGTGGTTTGTTTCAATGATATTACCATGTACTTTCCTGGTAACTGTAGATTATAATCCTGTGTAATTTTGAACATGGTACCTGGAAAAAACTCCCATATCTACCTGATAATTATCAGGTAAATATCAGGGTGATATCGGAGTTTTACAGAGTAGTTACCATGTAAGAAAGGTGGAATTGTACTGTAAAAGGAAGCGTGGTTTGTTTCAATGATATTACCATGTACTTTCCTGGTAACTGTAGATTATAATCCTGTGTAATTTTGAACATGGTACCTGGAAAAAACTCCCATATCTACCTGATAATTATCAGGTAAATATCAGGGTGATATCGGAGTTTTACAGAGTAGCTAGTTACCATGTAAGAAAGGTGGAATTGTACTGTAAAAGGAAGCATGGTTTGTTTCAATGATATTACCATGTACTTTACTGGTAACTGTAGATTATAATCCTCTACCACCCATCAGGGTGTTTTGAACATGGTACCTGGTAAAAACTCCAAGGTTGGGTTAGCCTAAATATTTCGACCCAACAGATTGGGCTGAGATTTGGACGACACCTTAATCACTCTCCAGCTTCAGAAAACAGTGTTTGGTAAGTAAACTTATAATTATTAGCCTACAGGTTTGGTAGTTTAATGTGGTAGCCAATTAGTGTTACTTTAAAAACTTCACCTCACTCTGCGGCCAGGCATTGTTTCCTCGTGTTGCTTGCTTGCTAACTTGCTAGCTAGCTATTTATTTTCACCTGATAAGATAGTTTCCAGCACAGCAGCAGCAGCATCAATTGTCAGGGCCGTGAAGGAAAGGAAATGACGGTAGCCTCCTTGTGGGGAAGTGGGTGTTAGCAGCGGATGCTAACTGCTAGCGCTAGTCGAAGTTAGCATCGAGCTAGCTCACCTTTCCTTTGCGATGCTGCTGCTGCTAAGAGGAAGAGACTTGCTACCAGCACTGGCTAACATCCAGGACATCTGGTGGTGCTAGTAGCCCTCCTACTCTGCTTCTGCTGCACATACCTGTCTATCAAAGTCTATGAGTGTAGGGTGAGTGTAGTTTTCTGTTAGCCGTGTGTGTGTATGTGCGCTCGAACTGTTTTGCTTTGTCGTTAGTGGAGGGAGGGGGGAGGGGGGGTGCGTAACGGACGTCACCATAGTGACTAGCAGCAGAGACGTTTTGCTAGCAGTGCTTGTTGGTGCTAGGTTGGAGTATTTGGGTTTGCTATTTTGAGATTATTGTGGTCTTTCTTTTCTCTGCCCACTACAGAACCCAGTATAACTGGTGAGAAGTGCTGGCAAATGACATTGTGGTCTCCTCTCATGGACACTCAAGGCATGGTGAGTATATGTTTGTGTGTTGCCCTGTCTAAAATGCATATTTGATTTCGACTTCTGGCTAAAAATCAAGGAATCCCTCATCCCAGAATTCATATAGGGCCCTGATTAAAAATTAATGGAATAAATAGATATTTTCGAAAACATTATAGAAAAAAAATGTATAGGCTAGTTCATGATTTGTTTCTACCACATGGGCATCAACAGGATGGGTATTTGAAGGGTTAAATGCAGAGGTGTTTGTTGGCTGTGCACATACAGTATGGGCTACTGTACCCAGTGTACAGATTTTATATCTACCTGAGATGGCTGTTACATGTGCCTAAAGAAATGTGCTATGGGCTAAGACTCCAGATACAGTGTCTGATACAGCATTACCTGTAGAGATGAACCTAACCTGTTGTACAAACTAATTTTTGAATCTTGTTTTTTTTTTCTTTATTCTTCAGCCTGGAACAAACATGGTGCAGTACCTGGCGACCACAAGCAGTAGCACAGAATACCTGTATGTCCTCATGCTAGGGAGAAGCATCACTGGGATAGCCTTGGAGCACCCATCTCTGTTGGGTGGGGTGGGGTGTGGATAGGTTATAGTTTTTACTGATGTAATTTGCCAAAATGTGTAGACTGGACATGTGAAGAAGGCAAAAAGCTCTGCACTTTGTGTTTTTCTTTTCATTTTCTTTTTTAATATGCAAGTTATTGTATGTTTAGCACTTAAAGGGATAGGCCAGCATTTTTTCCCCGTGTCTTGCCTCACTCCCGAGTCCATGACCAGCAGATAGACACCATCCTTTTGACTTTGCGTGCAGTAACAAGGCAGAGCCCCTATCGTCCGTAATTAGCTTTGCTTAAACGCTGTAAGTGTATGGGTAGTGTTAGCCTGCCTCCTACCTGAGCCGAAATCAGCAGTCAGAAGCTGATTTCATTTTAGCTCTAAACTCTGTAAATATATCACTTTATCGACATTTCAAACATTTTTAGGTGAGAAAGGAGACGTTTAGATCAGCAGTGTGTCGTTAATTTGTCAAAATATCAGATGTGGTTTACAATTTTGTTAGGACAAATTTGGCGCTACTCAAGCTGCGGTGTGACCAACCAATCACCGGTTGCTCTTTACATACAGAAAACCATGACGATATAATTTGTGCTTTTGTTTTGAAATAGGAAGCTAACCTACCCTCGATGTAGCTCGCTTGAACCAAAATAACCGTCTCTGCTTGAACCCTCCGTTTTGACCGATCTCGTCTTGTTAACGGCATTTGACCGCTCAAGATGTCTTACCAGAGAGTTTTGTCAGCTCTGAGACGAAGATCGGCCCGCCGGTTTCCGTTTAGAGTTGCTGAAGAGTTTCTCTGATGACTTTAGGTGGAGGCAGGCTAACACTACCCATACACTTCCAGTGTTTGAGCTAAGCTAATTAGCGGTGCGCCAGCTCTGCCCGTATCTCCCTTGTTACTGCACGCACAGTTGAAAGGATGGTGTCTATCTGCCTGTCATGGACTCGGGAGTGAGACAAGACACACAAAAAAATGTTTGCGTATACCTTTAAGAGTATTGAAGTTACTCTCTTCAAGTTCACTGTTTTGCAGATTAAGAGGATTAAAGTTAGTCTCTTTGACAGTTCACATGTTTTTGCGTATTTGTCACAGAGTGTAACAAAATGCATTGTATCTTTATGTAAAGGAAAGTACATGGTAATATCATTGAAACAAACCACGCTTCCTTTTACAGTACAATTCCACCTTTCTTACATGGTAACTACTCTGTAAAACTCTGATATTTACCTGATAATTATCAGGTAGATATGGGAGTTTTTGCCAGGTACCATGTTCAAAACTACACAGGATTATAATCTACAGTTACCAGGAAAGTACATGGTAATATCATTGAAACAAACCATGCTTCCTTTTACAGTACAATTCCACCTTTCTTACATGGTAACTACTCTGTAAAACTCCGATATCACCCTGATATTTACCTGATAATTATCAGGTAGATATGGGAGTTTTTGCCTGGTACCATGTTCAAAACTACACAGGATTATAATCTACAGTTACCAGGAAAGTACATGGTAATATCATTTAAACAAACCACGCTTCCTTTTACAGTACAATTCCACTTTTCTTACATGGTAACTACTCTGTAAAACTCTGATATTTACCTGTTAATTATCAGGTAGATATGGGAGTTTTTTTTACCAGGTACCATGTTCAAAATTACACACCCTGATGGGGGGCAGAGGATTATAACCTACAGTTACCAGGAAAGTACATGGTAATATCATTGAAACAAACCACGCTTCCTTTTACAGTACAGTTCCACCTTCCTTACAGGGTAATTCATAAGGTTTTACCTGATAATGTAAATGTAACTACTGGGTAATTAGAAAGTAATTACTTGGTAAATAGTTGCAAGTTATACCCTCACTGTCACTACACAGGTTGACTGGTAATACATAATCTATAATTCCTGGATAAATACCTGGTAGTTTTCCGTATATTTCTAGTAAATACTAGGTAACTAGTTGATATTTACCAGGTAAATATCAGGTAACTACCACGTAAATAAGTGGTAGTTACCAGGTAAGGTAGCGATCATTTTGAGTAAATACCTGGTAATTACCAGGTAAATATCTAAGTTATTATCACCCTAACAAAGTCACGTATAGACACATTCAGTGGGTTTATAGTCTACAATATGCAATTGCAGGATATCTACCTGGTAATTATTGGGTAAATACCAGGTAACTTGTTGGTATTTACCAGATAAATATCAGGTAAATATTTTTTAACTACCGGGTTTAAAATCTACAATATACAATTACTGTGTATCTACCAGGAAATTATTGGGTAAATACCTGGTAGTAGTCAGGAAAAATATCTGTAAATACTGGGTCATTACCTTGTAATTACCTAGTAAGTACTTGGTAATTACACTGTAATTGCATTTTAATTACCTGGTTATTACCTAGTAAATACATCTTATTACCTGGTAATTACCTGTTAATTACCGTACTGTAAAAGGAAGCGTTACCGAAAGTTCAATGG
>NW_028221239.1:0-751 GCF_045865225.1 Trachurus japonicus | reverse complement strand
AACATGTGTGAAAACACCCTAAGTCAGCCTTTCTCAAAGTGGATGCCGCGGCACCCTGGGGTGCCGTCTGACTGCGTCAAGGGTGCCGTGAAAAAAATACCTCTTCTGACATTTAATAGAAAACATTCTCTTTACATATATGCAAAGGGGCCGTGTCCACTGGACGCCCTTTTAGAGCTCAGAGAGAGAGAGAGAGAGAGAGAGAGAGAGAGAGAGAGAGGGCACACGTCTTAAACTATATATTTGGTGGACATGATTGCTTTACAATAGGCTATTTGACAGTCAACAATCCATGTAATCACATTATCAACTTTTCCTTTTTAAAAAAAAAGTATTTTAAGTAGGGATGTGAATGTGTACGGTGCAATGCTTTCCGTTTAAACTTGTAAACGGTATTAGATAGAACAGTTGAGAGAGACAGGAAATGGGGAGGCAGAGAGAGGGGGAATGACATGCAGGAAAGGGCTGCCCGATGCAGTATTCGAACCTGGGCCGCCTGCAAGGACTGAAGCCTTTATACATGGGGCGGGTCCGCCCGCTATTCAGACATCCCGCTATTCCGACATGTCTCTATTTAGACATCCCGCTATTACGACATCCCTCTATTTAGACATCCCGCTATTACGACATCCCTCTATCTAGACATGCTGGTAGTCCGACACTTTTTGATACCGCTATTCCGACAAGTCATCTTTTTTTTTTTTTTTTACAGCTGCGATACCCAGGCGCGTCTCTCTCTCTCTTTTCTTTT